>NW_017094243.1:0-955 GCF_001483705.2 Eufriesea mexicana
TACCCACGAGCTTGGATCCTCTCGAGACCGCTGCTGAAACCGCGTTTAAACAGCGGCCCGATGATTTCCCGCGGATTTCCGGAAATCAGCGAGCTGAGAGGAGCAAACAAACGCGATAAACCGGCCTGGTTCGACGAACAACGGAACATCCACGCGTAATGAAACGTTTTCATTGACGGTTGTTAACCGACGCACCGTTGGGGTTGTTCTACCCCGGCAGATGGAAAAAGGAGAGACAATGGAGAGGGTTGGAAAGAGATAGCTGGAGTGTTGACGAATCAGGTGTACCAGGGTGAATCACGGTGGAAGAAGTTAATTTCGGCCGATTTGGGTTCAACCGGAAGCACGGGGTGGTAGATTTAGTTTTACGCTGGATGTGATAGGGCTGATCGGTAATTGATCGATTCGAATTTTCGATGGGAAGTTAATGGTTACGATGCTTTGATTATGAGCAATGTATATTATCGCGGTTGTTACATTTGCGATTAGTTCTATGGAGAATTGTTGGAAAGCCTCGTAAACTGTTAATATGGTTCATTGAGAGTCAAAGTGATAACCGAGTGTCAACATTCGTTTAATCCCTTTATCAAAAATCGCGTTTAAATTGCAATTATGCAAAGTGTGCCACGATCTACACATTGTTAGATAGCACTTGGACTATTTGTTTACAGAGTGCACCTAAATATAATATACTGTAATAAAAATTCTTAAAATTCTCGAAATTCCAAGGTAAAAGAATTCTGCTAGTTGATGCTTTCAAAAATTTTACATTAATACCAAGGAATTTTTGAATTGCTCCTCTAAAATGTTTTGGTACCTAATATAATATACTACAATATTATAAATGGCTATAAATAATTCTTTAATGGTATAATACTGTAAAAAATGCTAGAATAAAAATTCCCCAAATCCCAAGAATTCGAAATTAAAAGAATTCTGCTAGTCGATGCTTCCA
>NW_017094244.1:0-955 GCF_001483705.2 Eufriesea mexicana
GAGAGAGAGAGAGAGAGAGAGATTTTTAAATTACGGGGATACTGGTACGGTCGAGACACGTCTGTTTCGGGACGGAGGCTAGTCTCGGTGGAAGATCGGTCGGTGACAGAGTCGAAGAAAGAGCGAGGCAAAGTCGCGCGTAAATCATTCCCGGTAATAAAGATCCACTTGTCGTGGCTCGATATTTATGAATCGCCCTCGGTTCTCCTCTGCGGCAGAAGAGAATCGGCTTTTAGCTCTCGTGGCTAGTCGGAATGAACGATCGTCCGATTTCGAGATAATCGAAGAGGTCAGGGGCGGAGGGGACTAGGCCGCGAAGGACTTGGCACGGCAGGAAAGACGTCGGCGAGGAAGGCGAGGAAGGCGAGGAAGGCGAGGAAGGCGTGGAAGACGAGGAAGGCGAGAAAGGCGAAGAGAAAACGAGCCGAGAAAGCGGAGGAAGGGGAATCGGGGTGGAGGAGGAAGAGGAGGAAGAGGAGGATGAGGAGGATGAGGAGGAGTAGGAGGAAGAGGAGGAGGAGAAGGAAGAGAAGGAGAAGCAGAAGAAGAAGTCCGAGTCGACGTTCGTTGTAGAGGCCGCAGACCGACAGACCGAGCGAAGGACCGCGAGGCCATAAATACCTCAGCGCGTTCAGCCAATTAAAACAAATCATTTTAATGCGCAACCTTTTTAATTAATGCCCGTGCTCGCTCGCTCTCATCCGCTTCCCTCCTCTCGGATAGTACACGATCGCCGCACTGGCTCCGCCATTCCCATCCCAACAACGATCGAGGCTATATTAACCTGTACGTCGCTATATCCTGCCTGACTTTACCTTCGCGAGCAAACGAACGCGAATTCTCGGCTCGTTCCGTGATCCAATCGACTCGCTTCGCCGACCGACCGACTCGTCATCCTTCGATCTTACACGTATACTTGTACCTACTAGATCCGACGAATTTTCTATCTCCGCGT
>NW_017094245.1:0-955 GCF_001483705.2 Eufriesea mexicana
TGTGACACAAGCAGACGTAACGTAACCAATACTGGCGTGCCACGGCCGCTATTACTGGCATCACGAGAGCTAAACAGAGCACAGCAGAGCAGTGTAGAACGTTGAAATCGTCCGAATGGCAGTGTACACAACAAAAGTCAAAGCTACTCTAACCAAGCCTATTCCAACCTAACATAACCAAACGAAACATAACTCAAGCTAACGTGCCGAGAGCAGTATTCCTGGCGTCCGCAGATACAAGCAGATTGCGATAGAGAACAGAAGGGCGCAGAAGTCCATAGAATTGCAGTTCGTAGCATAAAAGTCTAAGGTGCCGTATTCTAACACGACGTAACCTAACCTGGCGGAGCATAATCTAGCTTTACCTATCGTGCTGAGGCCGGAATCGCTTGCATCCCCAGAGCCATGCAGAATATACTAGAGCACAGTAGATAGCAGTAATACACCACATTGGTATATGTGACACAAAAGTCACAGATATCCTAACCTAACCGTTACTAACCTTACCTACCCGAACGTAGACTAACTAAACGTAACGTACCTAGGCCACTATTGCTGACATCCCCAGAGACAATCGATACTGTTAGAGCACCGCAGAGCGCATAAATCAAGCGAATGGCGGTGTACAGCAGAAAAGTCAAAGCAATCCCTACCAAACATTACCTAACCTAACCTGCCCAAACATACCATAACGCAGCCTAAGGTGCCGCGACAACCATTGCTGGTGTCCCTAGGGACAGGAAGATTACGATGGAGCACATTAGTGAGCAGAAGTCCATGGAATAGCAGCATTGAGCACAAGGGCCAGAGCTGTCTAAACCTGGCGCAACCAAACAAAACCTAACCAAACGTAATTTAATTCAACCTATTGAGCGGTAGCCTGTATTGCTGGCCTCCACAGAGCCGAGCGAAACATATTAGTATAGAGGAGTGCGCCGAAATCCATAGGTTGCGG
>NW_017094246.1:0-955 GCF_001483705.2 Eufriesea mexicana
TCCTCCTACCTGCTACCCTATCAATAGATAGTCGACCACGGGGATACCAACAGGCCGGCACCACATAGGACCTCAGACTATCATATGCAACCACAAGAGACAACGCAGTTGGCAAAGAAGCATACCACGCGAACACATCGAAGGAATAAAGAGAATCTTAAATGAATATATAAACCCCCTTGGGGGTGGGATGCCCACAGAGCCTTTAAAACAGAGATGACATGGTATAGGGTGGCAATTACAGAAATAGTCTTTAGTCTTCGAGAAAGGCGATCACATACTCGCCACTCTTGACCAACTATAATCCAAACGCACCTTCATAATCGTCAGTTGACTTACTCTAGTCAGCAATTGGAGCAGTGGTCATGCAAAGAAATAGATCTCAATAACGAAGAGTTTAAAGAAAATCAGACTTACATAGAGAAAACTATTTGCGATTCTATTCGAATGTAAAAAATTCCGTTAGTAAGTCTACAGCAAGTAGATCACAGTTCACGCATATCATAACCCACTAGCCTAACTGTTTAAGAAACCATTGCACAGTATGACAGCACGCTCATAAGAATGCTCTATATTCGTACATGTATGCTCTAGAAGCATATAATTTTAATGTTATCCCTGTCCCTAGAAACTAAACGTAGATATCGGATTATTCACAGTAACCTCCAAAATTGCGTTCTAAATGACCAGTCCCATTCTTTTGAATTCATGCCACAGTATACAATTAAGTCTCTAATAACGTGATTAATTAGTACCATGTTATAAGAAAATCAGGATTAATTGAAATCAAGAAATGCGTTTTATGCCAATCACTTTATGAGAAACATAGTTGTAGCGGCCCTCAGCACGTATGTAGCGTTCTATTTCATCGAATCCCTTCGATGCCCTAGAACGCTTATCACGTGCCAAATTAATATTTCGTGACTAGTTGTAATAATAAGGATCCCGAAGTGTG
>NW_017094247.1:0-955 GCF_001483705.2 Eufriesea mexicana
TTTCTCATAGAGGTAAGATTTGAAATGTTAATGTTTTGAAGAATTATTAATATTTATTTATTTTTAATTGGTCAGTTTATTTAGAAATAGGCACAATTGTTATTTGTATAATTTGAAGTAATAAAATAGAGATAGACAATTTTGTATCTACTATTTATTAAGTGCAGAATGCTTAATTATTTTTGCCCAACAAATACCTTAAGAAATGAATGAAATTGTAGGAAAAAATTGTATTCAATAATTAATCTTTTGTGTTTCAAATTATATTTTATACTTTACTCTAATTGGTTCATAGTGAAGTATCTACTTGGAAGCATTACACAAAATTTAATATTATTTTTATATTTTTCAAATCAATAGTGTAGTCATATTTATATATTTTTGATAAATTAAATTAAAACACAAATGTCTTATGTATAAAAATAAGGGAGAGTCAAATGAAACATCATTTGACATATGACTCTTATATAACAAAACATTTGTTTTTATTTTCAAATGAAATTTTAATTTTTTGAATCTTTTCATGGATAAAACTTTAAAAGACCTCAGTAATTGTTCAATATGAAATTTGAGATGAAGAGAAAAATGAGGAACAAACTTTAAATCTAAAATTCTAGCACCAGGAATTTCATAGTTTCTAAGATATTAATAAAACACTTTTTATACAATTCATTGAATTTTACCTATACATTATGCACAGTTGTATGTATATATGTTATACATCTAATGTAATATATATGTCAGACTATCTTCTACCTATTGTTTCTGTAAATTTTGAATTGGATGTTTTTTCTCAATGAAAAACTGACAAGTATAAAATATATTGGTTTCACAAACATGCATTTATATGAAATATTAGAAGTTTCAATCAATATAAGTCATCATATGTAATATATTCATGATGGTGCTCCATTACATTATAGCCGAGTACTTAGGCAATCTTTAAATGAACGAT
>NW_017094248.1:0-954 GCF_001483705.2 Eufriesea mexicana
CTCGTCCGCGACTGATTCCCCAGGCCTACACGCACCCTCTAGTTTTCTCCCTTTCATCCCCCACTACCCACCCTCCCGGCCGCCATCCCCTTCTTCTCCAACCCACTCCCTACCATCCTCTCACCCGCCGCCCGCCAGCGACCCTGTCGGCCCTTTCTCCTTCCGATGTCCCCCTCTTTGACTCTACGCACCCTCTGAGAGAAAGCCCACGCACCCTCGTAGCAGCCGATATATGTCCTTCTCCTTCTCTCTCCCTCCCTCTCTCCCTCTCCTTCTCTCTCTCTCTCTCTCTCTCTCTGTCTCTCTTCCCGCTCACCGACTGTCTCTCTTATTCCGACCAACCCCTCGCCGACCCCTCGCCAACCGCCTCGCCACCAATCTCCAACCGCCTCTTTTCCCTTTTGCTTCTACCTCCTGTCCTTGTAATTCACCCTCTGTCTTGCTCGCGAACCGGGACCCTCCATCTCGCCGTCTTTGTTCGTTCGATCTGTGCGCGTCTCTGTCTATCTCGTCTTATATCGATGAAACCCCATAGCATTTGGCCAATCAAAGAAGCGCGCGAGCGCTTTCTAGGACCCCATGTCGGTGTCCCCGAAAAAGAAAGAAAACCGGGACACGGCCAGGCTGGCTGAGGCTTTGGAAGCTACTAAGGGTCGGGATTCTATCCCTGGAAAAGAGGTATACGTGTGTGTGCGTGCGCAAGTGTGTGCGTGCACGCGTGTGTCGCACGCGCGGAGGGAGACTCGAAGCGAAGCCGTAATAGGAAAACGTTCCTCGTGGCTTAGGTCTTCTCCGTGAGATGAGATGAAATGATATCTATTAGCACGGATCACGGACGACTCGAGCTACTTGCTTCGCGTGTTCTGACTATTTTCCTCCTGCCCTCTCTTTGCGGTTATGCGCGTTTGTTTCCAGAGGTTTCGCTCGCCCGTTTGATTTCGGCAGTCTTGGGTG
>NW_017094249.1:0-956 GCF_001483705.2 Eufriesea mexicana
ACACGTGCGCGGGAAACGCTCAACTAATTCTCGGAATGACATTGACGTGTAGCGACTATCATTCTCACCCTCACCGCTAGGTGGATTCCGACTTCGAGGACTTTCTCGCAGGTCCTCAGAAAAAACCTCTAATTCCTGTATATATAAATTCCCAACCTTCCAATAGTATCCCAATGTCCTAGGCAGGGTCTGCTAAGTAGGGTAGCCTTACTGATGAGTCCGCTAGCAGGCCCGGGACGAAACGCATCCCTTCCTTTTTCCACCGTTCCATCTAGCTACGCCACCACTGAGTAGCTGCTACCTGTGACTAGCCGCCATTAAAACGACCTTGGGGGAGGACCCCCATAGACGATAGCCAATACCATCCCGAGGATAATTTCTGTTAGCCTGCAGTGACTGTTGGTCTGTTACCGAGGGAAAGACTGGTAAATACTCGGCCTTAGTTTATCCTGTCATCTGGCATAGGCGTAACGACAGAATCTTAGTAGTCACACTGCCATAACCTATTTCACTCGATCTCTCTATGACCTGCCAATGAACTTCGTCTCTGTTTTCCATCAATAGCGGTCACCATTCTAATCGAGGTAGTGTCAGCGGAGTTAGTCAGTCGTGAGAATGAAAACACGTTGTGCCATATCTTCTCGAATGCACTGTATCTATATAGGGCGGAAATAAAACGAAGGGAAGTAATAAAATGAAAAAATATGAAACGGAACGGAATCGTACAAATAGAAGGCACTTGGACGATATTCTGCACACGCGGATGTACATCCAACTATTTTTCTCTCTCTCTCTTTTTTTTTTTACTGTACCCATTCGAATCTTGCCAACGATCGTTTCGCGAACTGCGAACAGACGCCTCGGGCCGAGCACTCCCCATGAACTTCGCTGGTCGGCCGCAGGGGAGTCGGCTGAATCGTGATACCCGGATAGATGTCGAGCGACGTGTGTCGTGC
>NW_017094250.1:0-956 GCF_001483705.2 Eufriesea mexicana
TTTTTTTTTTCCAACATTTTCCTAATACGCTTCGTTACGCACCATTGGAATCAAATCGGTTGCAAGGCGTAGAAAGTACGTACAAGAAAAGAGAACAAAGATAGTAATAATAGTAATACGAATCCTGACTACGAGACTCTGCACTTCTCCGTCAACGATACAGTTCCCCTCTTTCTCGTTTCGTTGCCCTCTATCCCGTGTCTCTGAGAAATTTGGAAAAGCGAGTAAAACTGATATGCAGAGAAATTGATATGCACGCGAGCTGGTGAACAATTCTAGAAGAGACGAGTTTGCCCTCTGGAAGGCAAATTTTGTCCTAGCGAAGAGAACGATCCGATATCAGACCGTGATTACACGCAGAGTTTTAAGGTGCACAGTTGGAGAACATTTTAAGAAGAAGAGAGAACGTATTCGTAAACCAACGTTTCACACACGAACTGCTGAAATCGAAAGAGATGAAAGATTCTCTTTAAAGCTATCACGGTATGAAAACACACCTGTACGATACTTTGTCAGTCCCACTAATCGTATTGCTTTACGTTACTCTATCACGTTCGGTGATACAAAAAGCGAAAAAAAAAAAGAAAGAAAGAAACTCTAACCCGTGACAGACGCCATAATCGTTAAAGAAAAAGAGAGAAAAGAATCGACATAAGCATGAGAAAGCTCGCTAATTTCGCAGGAATATATCTCCGTTTCGTCCGCCGATGTCGCTCGATAATTTTCATTCCTTAAAATACCATAATTGGAATTCTACATGCAGACTACGCCCGCGTAAAATACTGCGACGATATTTTACTTACATAAAAAAAAAAGAAAAGAAAATTGGAACGCTGTTCGGTTACGCGGGCCGATAAAGACAACTTTCAGCATCGTGAAACAATGGTTCCCATATATCGTACATACGCAAACGTAACCGCTTAGTACCCATAGTATTGTGCGTTCGAGAAAAGGAG
>NW_017094251.1:0-954 GCF_001483705.2 Eufriesea mexicana
TAACGTGCCGAGACCACTATTGCTGGATTTCGCAGAGCCAAGTCGAATATGAAAGTGCACAGTAGAGCGCGGAAAGTCTCAGAAGAGCAGCGATAAGCACAAACGTCAGAGATGTCGTAACCTCTCCTGACCTAACCTAACATAACCAAATGCAGACTATCTAAACCTAACGAGACCAGACTATTATTTCTGGCGTCCGCAGTGCCAAGCAGAGCGTGCCAGAGCACAGTAGAGCGCAGACATTCGCGGAATAGCAGTGTGTACCACGAAAGTCAAATCTATGCGTACCTAACCCAAGCCATCGTAACCTAACCATACGTAGCATAAATCAACCTAACGTGCCGAGACCGCCATTGCTGGCCTCCCCAGAATCCAGCAGGGTAGAGTGCAGCAATGTAGAGCAAAGGTATATCGTATAGCAGTGTGTAGCGCGAAATTCAAAACAAGCCCGTCCTAACTTGACCAATCGTAACGTAACCAAACATAACATAACCCAACCCAACGTGTCGCGACCACTACTGCGGGCCTACACAGGGCCAAGCAGAACATATTAGAGGGGAGCAGAGAGCTGGAACCCACAGAATGGCAGTGTACAGCAGAAAAATCGAAGATACACAAACGTCACCATAGACAACATAGCTTAACCGAGTGTAGTCTATCTCAACTTCACGCGCCGCGACCACTATTTCTGGCCTCCCCGGAGCCAAGCAGGACATATTATAGCACAGTGTAGCGCCGGAGTTCACCGAATAGCAGTATATAGCACAAAAGTCGATGCTATATTCTCCTAACCTAACCAAATGTAACATAACCAAACGTAGCCTGAATCAAAATAACGTACCTGGACCACTATTACTGGCTTTCCCAGAGTCGAGCAGAGTATAGTAGAGATGCGTAAAGCATAGAAATGCGACGAATAGCAGTGTATAGCGCAAAAGTCACAGCTATCCTGTC
>NW_017094252.1:0-957 GCF_001483705.2 Eufriesea mexicana
GGTCGGGGTTTGAGTGAATAATAGGGCGATAAGGATGAGTAAGGGATAAAAAGGGAAAGTTAGCCGGTATGGAGTTTCCTTTATGCACATAGGTCAATATTTACAGATGACTAAACAGTCCTCCAACACTCATAGAACTATTTCTTTTCATCTTTTTTTAATTAATTTGTTTATTTGAATGTGCTAGTTGCACTGTGTAGAAGCATAATAAATATACTTAATACTTATTGCTAATATATTATGTAATTTGAGTAGAAAGTGGTAATTTATTATTACAGGATACTTAACTGAAAACTATTGTTTTGTTACATTTAGATGATAAAAATATTAAAATTTTAAACTAAAGTACTTGCTTTTGTAATTATACACATAATATACATATAATGTATTAAATATATAAAAGCAACTGATACTGCATTAATATTTGACACGTATTGATTTATAGAAATATTTCTATGAAGGAATCTCGTCCATTCACGAATTGCATACGTTCAAGTGATACGAATTACACGTAACTGTAGTTTATTATATCATATCTGAAATAAAATTATAGTACATTTTTATATGAGTATTTACATTCATACTTCTAGTTATAATTTATGTCGTGGATTATTATTTTGATTGTTATTTGCATTCAGAAAAATCATCTAACAATTATAAAGTTCTAATCCTTTTACAAATTTTTCTGTTAAAAAAATACTATTTTGCCACTACAGATATGAAAAATGTATATATTTCATGTATTGAATTTGCAATAAAGTAAAATTTATAGCAAATATACAGAAATTTATACAAATAAACGTTTTATGCATATAGCATAGAGGAATGTCACTGTCTGACTATAGAGTACCTTGTACTACTGGCAAGTCTTAATGATTTACCTTTATACTATTTCATACAAAGAGGTGCAAATTTTTAGAGCACACATATTTGCTTCTGAATCCGTGCAGTATTTAC
>NW_017094253.1:0-957 GCF_001483705.2 Eufriesea mexicana
AATATAAAAATCACCATAAAATGTATAATACAAAGATTTATAATATAAAAAAATATGATAAAGGGTCAAAGGACCTACATTGGTCAGAAATGTTTTGGTCAGATATATACGAATAAATTAATTCACTATATTGATTGTTCGTAAATAACAAAAATTGATTACTTACGATTAAAAAGATCGATTTATAATGTAAAAATCACGATAAAATGTATAACGCAAAGATTTATAATATAAAAAAATATGATAAAAGGTCAAAGGACCTACATTGGTCAGATATGTTTTGTTCTGCTCAGTAAGTACTATAGACCATTAGAATGTTATTTCACGATCCTGTATATTTAAATCTATTCGAAATTGTAAGAGATACGATTACGATATAGAAGATACCAAAAATTCAAGAAAATAATAACTGTTCCAATAAAAATTCTCCCAATTTCTCCATGACTCTTTAAAAATTTTTATTTTTTATTCTCATTATCATAATCTGCTAATATAATTTGTAATCAATTATTCCAGTGAAACATCAACTATTTACGAATAAAAGCGTATTGTTTAATTTTACACTCGATTTCGGAATCAAGCCAGAATTTCGGTTTAAATTAGATCTTCCTTAATTACCATTCCCGATTGCCCAGATCGTGCCATAAATCTAGCTCTTTCGAAGGGTAAAAAGACAAAGTATCTGAAACGGTTGAGCGGGAACGAAATTTAAAACCCTAATGGAAATTCCATGTTTTTGCCAAACTTTTGTCCATCTGCTTTGGAATCACAAATGATACTCCATCTCAGCGGAAGAAACGCCTTATATAATCAATCGAAGAGCGACCTTATTAAAAATCAGAATGATTAGTTGATTAACCCAATTGACTGTCACGTCGAAATCACGTGTTTCGCTCAGGACGCCACGTGAGCATCGACCTGCCCTTCGAACCCTCGGTGGCTTTCCTAAAGCTACGT
>NW_017094254.1:0-924 GCF_001483705.2 Eufriesea mexicana
GAGAGAGAGAGAGAGAGAGAGAGAGAGAGAGAGAGAGAGAGAGAGAGATTTATTGCAAATTGTTTTCATTATTTAAATATTTTTATCTAAATATACCAATGTGTTAACTGTTGAAAAGCGTAGAAGATATTGATGTCCATTTCTATCCTCATATGTAACTCTTAAAGTCATGACGTTATAAAATAGCGTTTCATGATAGTTCTCTGGGGAACTATATAATACATATCTCATGTCTCTAGTCACCATGATGAAGAGAAAAATTAAACCAATTAAAATATTGCAGCATCACTGTGGTACTTGACTTGACTTCAGCTCCATGTCTATAGAAGTTTGAGAACCACTGTTATAAAAGGTTAGAATCGTTGGAAGTAGCCATTTTTCGCTTGCAAACACTTCAAGCCTTTCATTGACTGCTTCCCCTATGACTTCTGTGGCTAAGAAGTCTATTATTTGATTATTGAGCAATCTAAACAAGTCAGAGGAAAATATTCATAGACTGTTTAACGACAAATATCTATCATTTCTAGAATAGATTTATCGCCAATACGAAACACAAACGAGCCAGTCGAAGCACACCGTGTGCATAAAAGACTAAGCACACCGCGAAATAAGATAGAAATCAAACAGATTACAGTAGAAGTCAAACAGAATTTAGACATCAAACGGAATTAAAGCAGAAGTCGAATGGAACTCGATCATCCTAGGATTCGAATGGAATTAATAACAAGTTGAAATACAATCACAGTTTGCTCCATGTATAATTAACAAAAGTAAATTATTTGTCGTGTATAGTAACATATTTAATAATAACTCTCAGGTAGATGATAGAGCTGATTATTTGAGATATAAAAAGTGCTTTTTATTTGTCAACATAGTAATAGTATATATTATATATTAAGTATACGTAGTAATAATATGTAATAT
>NW_017094255.1:0-956 GCF_001483705.2 Eufriesea mexicana
GTCTCGGCACGTCAGGTTGAGATACGCTACGTTTGGATATGTCAGCTTACGTTTGGTTCGGTTGATTTGACTTTTGGCTTGACACAGCTATTCGGTCGATATCTACGCCTACGTTGCTCTACTAGCATCTGCTTGTCTCTAGAGGGCTAGCAATGGCAGTCGTCCCACGTTTGGTTAAGTTATGTTACTTTGGTTAGTTTAGGTTATGTTAAGTTTGGTAAGGATGTCTCTGTCTTTCGCGCTATACACCGATATTCTGTGGATTTCCGCCTTCTACGGTGCTCTAGCATAATCTGATTTTCTGTGGGGAGGCCAGCAACTGTGGACTCGGCACTTTAGCTTAAGCTTGGCTATGTTCCTTTATATTACGTTTGGATTGGTTAGGATAGGGTACAGTTGTCTTTTGTGCTATAAACTGATATTCGGAGGATGTCTTCGCTCTGCATTTCGCTACTATACTCTGCTCGGCCCTGGAGATGCCAGTAATAGTGGTATGTGCACGTTAGGTTGAGTCAGAAAACGTTTGGCTATGTTATTTTTGCTTGGGTTGTGTTTGGATAGATTAGGTTTTCGTGGTATACACTGCTATTCGGTAGACTTCCGTGCTCTACTGTGCTCCACTATACTCTCCTCGACCCTGGGAAGGCCAGCAATAATGGTCGCGGCACATCCGGTACAGACAGCCTACGTTTGATAAGGTTGGTTATGGTAGGTTAGGTTACGATATTTGTGACTTTTGTGCCATACTCCGCAATTTGGTTGCTTTTTGCGCTCTACTGTGCTGTAGTAGATTCTGCTTGACTCTGGGGAGGTGAGCAATAGTGCTCTCGCCTCGTTAGGTTTAGTTATGCTACGTTTGGTTACGTCAGGTTAGGTATGATTAGGTCAGGAAAGCTTTGACTTCTGTGATATACATTGCTATTTGGTGGCTTTCTGCGCTCTACCCTCCTCTATCG
>NW_017094256.1:0-957 GCF_001483705.2 Eufriesea mexicana
TTTTCGCCCAGTGAATTTATTTCTAAACAATTCGCGCGATTCGTATTGCGAAAAAATAAAAAATTTGATCAATATTAACCAGAAAATTCCAACATCGACAAATTTCACAATCCACCCCAATATTATTACAACCCGAAAAATCCGGAAAATTCCCCTCACCGATCGAAATAACACGCTGAGCCCCGAGAACCACCAACGACAACATTCCCTGCACGGGCCACGAAACCTGCGCCATCGCGAGATTCGCGAGCAGTTCTCGTAAGCTGTTTACACGCGCGTGACAAATCCCATTGACAAGCATGACGCGGATGTCGAGCCCGCGCGAAGAACCATAACAGATTCGCCGGTAACACGGGCTGCGATAAAAATTCAATTTCCGCTGCCATTTGCGCGGTGGCTGTAATTTGTATGATAATTCCGCGTTAATAACGATTAAGACATAATATGCATACTGGACGTCTTCTTCTCGGGAACCACGGCCTCCTGCTCGCCCCCGTCGCGCGCCATTTCCACCGTCCTCACCAACGCACTCCAAACGAATCCTCCGCGTCTCTTCATCCACGCCATTACCGGTTTCTATTCTCGCCAATTCCAGCGAACGTAATCGCGATTCTCAACGACGTGTAACGTTATTTTTAAATACGATTTATAATTTTAAAGGACGCATTTACGCAAATTAGCAAACCGTTTCTTCACCAAAGTTAACTTTTTTCTTAATAATATTATATTATCAATTTTAAGCCCGAATTGTTCAAATTGTTAGGAACCACGTAGCTTGTTGCTCTCATTTCGTGGTATTATTTATTATTATTTATTATTACTATTTTTATTATTATATTATCTATATTCTTATTTATTATTACTTTTATTACTACTTAGTACTTTATTATTACTATTTTACTTAATTTTATTTTTTCTATGTAACTTGGTGGAGAGTGTTGTATATTTTATTTTGTG
>NW_017094257.1:0-957 GCF_001483705.2 Eufriesea mexicana
CCATAGGGGGGTGTGTGGGTGTTTATCCCCATCGCCCTCGCGGAGGTGGCACGCTGGATAAGCGCAAGCTTGAAGCAGCATAGCAACCAAACTCGTGTCAGTCCTTAGGGACTGACGTAGCACTCAACGTGTTAATTATGTTTAAACGTTATATTTGTGTTTCATAATTTTTGTAATTAAATAAAGAATTGTTCTTGTTGTTATTAAAATTTCATCCACCACTAACAGGATTTATCTATAATACAGTAAGGTGAAAGTGAAAGATGTTTTATTCGAGAAGTTTTGCCCCGGAGAGTTGAAAATGTGATTACGTAAATAAGCTTTAATCATCCAGCTGCAAAGTGTGCTTCTGATAAATCGTTCGTCTCGACGTAACAGCGTCAAATTCACGACCGAAACGTTATTGACAGGAGATGGCACGATCATTGGACGTTAAAAACATTCGAAAAAAGTGATTTTGGTTGTGCAACGAACAATTCGGCGTTACGTGATTGCAGCTTGAGCCAGTTCATTATGGAGCTTATTGAAAAGCACCGATTACGTAATTTATACTGCGAGTCGAAGATAATAATGGGTCTTTTGAATTACGTAATTCATTACATAAATTCCGTTATCGCGATAGCAAATAGTGTCGTATTTGTCCCATGGGTCATGGTTACATTTGCAATAAATTTGCATATTCTGCACATTTTGTTGTTTACATGTAGAAGGTACTCGAGGAGAGTAAAAGATGGATGGCGTTTAATATTTTATAAAACTTGGAACGTCTAATAGGCTTCTTGCTTGGTGATCAGTCTTTCTGTCGAACAGAATCCGGGTTTTACCGTGAATGTAATATGAACAGTAGGATAATGTCGATAATTAGGCTTCTGAAATATTTTATTTGAATTTGAGTAAGTATAGAGTTAGTGATTTATTATCTTTCGTTTTATTTTATCTGTTTCTTTATAGTAATAT
>NW_017094258.1:0-958 GCF_001483705.2 Eufriesea mexicana
CTACACCCACGCAAATTTCACACATGATACCTATGCACCTGAGGATTAGTTTGATTCTACCCGTACTCGTTTCGGTCGCCATCGAAAAATGTCGACTCTTACCACTGTGGAAAAGTTTTCGTTGCATTATGCGATTTTGTATCAGGAGAAGTTAACATGACAGGAGGTTTATCATAGAGACTGTTCTAAGAAATGACGTCATTTCTAAGAATTTTTTGGACAATAAATTTTCTGCCTCGCTGTAAACTTTTCCGTCGATTTTATAATTTTGTATCAGGAATATATAACAGGAGAGTAGGTCATTTGTCGATCAATTTCAAGGAATGACATCATTACCATGAATGCTGTGGACATAGTAATATTTCTGTCTTGCAGTATACATTAGTTAGTATTCTTACATTTCTTACTTCATACTTACTTTATCAACTATCTTGGCCTTACTTGCGTTCCATTTCGTACTTACCTGAATTCATGTTATTTCTCATATTACTGTAACAGATAATGCCGACACTTTATTTTTAAAGCTCGAATGCGACATTGAAAATTTACAAGAAGTACCAGATGTACCAGGTTCTTTTCAGGAAATGTCCCAACCAAGCTGCGAACCGACAAAGAACCGAGTACTCTTGCGGCGGCCTTTATATGACCCCTGATCGGTTATCGGAGTCAGCCGACAATTTCCAAACTTTACCCATTCCTTTAAAAGTAAAATTTCCGCAGAAATTAATAATTTATTAACATCTTTTACTTTTATTGCTAATATAGATTGCAAACTAATTGTTATCAAAAATTTTAATTTCCTATTATCAACAAATTTAGTAATCTTATAAACTTTATGCAAGTTATGGATACATTTTAACACAAATTCATCATACGTACTAGTAGTAGCCATTAATTTCGTAATTTCTTCAATTGTATTATAACTTTACATTGGGAACATTAACGAGTTACTTATTAT
>NW_017094259.1:0-958 GCF_001483705.2 Eufriesea mexicana
TTGTTAGATTTATATATTTATACATAATGTTATACATAAAATCCTGGCAGCTATTTTATTCAAAATTATCATGGATATCAATTTAAAATTTTATATCAGTTTCCATTATTCGAATAATTGATACCAAATGCAAAAATTTTCATTTAAGAGATAAATGTATAAATCCATCTCATGATTCGAATAATTGATATCAAACTCAAAAACTTTTATTCGAAACATAAGTATATAAATATTATGCAATTATTAGATTTAAAATGTCGACTTATATAAACCAACTTATGTTAAGAACATCTTGATAAATATCAAAGCAAAATGTATTTTCCCCACGCGAATATTCTAATTTAATGGCGTCGTTATTCTTTTCCAGTCCTGTGGAAACATATACAAAGGCCTTGCCCAAGTAGGAGCATGGGGTTGTTTCGACGAATTCAACCGCATTTCAGTGGAGGTACTTTCAGTGGTGGCTGTACAAGTGAAATCGGTGTTAGATGGGGTGAAAAGCGGTAAGCCGAAATTTCTGTTCTTTGGAGAGGAGCTCAATCTCGTTCCCACTGTTGGAATGTTCATCACTATGAACCCTGGCTACGCTGGGAGGACGGAGTTGCCTGAAAATCTAAAAACTCTATTTAGGTAGGTTGAATAATTTATACAAAGTTCTCAGAGTTAGTGGATCCAAAGACAATGTCGTCAGAAAAATATCGCAATGACGTCATACTTATATGTATATATGCACATATATATATACTATATGTGCATTCACGAAAGTACTAGAAAGTTTATATTTGCTATATTTAACAAGTAAAATATAAACATTAAACCGAAGTGTTTGAAATGATATAATATACAAGGTGTTTAAAAAAATAATGAATCCAAGATTTTAATGGTTTATGGTAATCGTTGAGAGGCGTGAAAAGTAATTAACTCTTTCACTTTGTAAGTTCAGTCTGCCGAAGTATCG
>NW_017094260.1:0-958 GCF_001483705.2 Eufriesea mexicana
TGTAAAAAATCAAGCAATTAATGACAGTCGTAATAACGTATCCCGTAACAGCATATCCCGATTAGATAAATATCTTTATCGACTGCACACGATATACACGAGAGCGCGTAATCCTCAAACGTACTCGAAGAAAATTAATCAATTTCGCGAATAATAGATCGAGGCAAGGGAAAATTCTCGAACGTACAGAAATACCTTTCGCTCGTTATCATCGGACAATTAAACCGACGTAGCTGCAGAGGATTTCGCTGATAACGATACAAGTATGCAACTCTGGACTCGTTTTAAGAGAGCATCGAGATGAAAATAAAATTATCGAGTACTTACGTGCACCGAGTGGGACAATCAACGTTTCATAACGAATTCGTGACAAGGACACGCCTCGAGTTTCACTTCTCTAGATGTCTGGCCGATTCCGATCGTAATTACGATCTTTTCGCGCGGCCAACCCGGCCGAACACGCGTCGGCCATTGCGAATCTTCTTCTCTGGCATAGAGGATACAGGCGACCCTCGACTTTCGCACAATTCGCGATTTCGCATATTTTTAAAAATTCAACTTTTTAAGCTTTTCCTTTAAAAAAAGGGGAAAAAGGTGGTATTTAACATTAAACGTACCGACACTTCACACATACCTATACTCACTGCGAGGGGTGAAATGACTCCCTGTGGTATATAAGGCATGCAAAGAATTTTTCTCGGTAAAAAAGAAGTTAAGAGAAAAACGGAAAGCGAAAAATTAAATAATGAAATAATATAAAAATTCAGAGAAAGTCAGATGAGCGACAGAAATAACAATAAATATACAATTATATAGTAAATTTTGATAAGGGTTAGTTAACCCTGTTTGGGACGTTTAGTGTTAACTAACTCCTGACAAGTTTATAAAGAAAACACCCGAAAGAATTTATACACGCCTCTCTATCTTCATTATTATTATTATTTTATTCATAAACGGA
>NW_017094261.1:0-959 GCF_001483705.2 Eufriesea mexicana
TATCTATGTATCTATGTATCTGTGTATCTATGTATCTGTGTATCTGTATATCTATCTATCTATCAGTCCATTTATCTATCTATCTATCTGTTTATCGATCTATCTATCTATCTATCTATGTATCCATGTATATACGTATATATCTATATACCTACATATTTTCTGTATCTATGTGTCTATTTATGTATGTACGAGTGAATGGTCGCGTGTACCGTTTCGTAAAGATCGCGTTACACGTTTCTGCACCTTCGTTTTCGTTTTCCTTTTCCTTTTTGGTCGATTTCGTAGCGGAATGGAAAGCGTTCTACGTTAGCTTAGAAGGAGTTGAAATACATACGGACTTGCGAAGACCGTAAATTGGTTTTTGATGAAATTGCACGTGGTTGAGGTTGAGATTCGCTCTGGGAGGGGCAATTAGTTTGAAGTGGATGGTGATTTAAATCGGATAGAAGTTAATGGATAGGAATAAGTGAATGGAGATCCGCGAGACCTAAAGGATGAATTATACTTGGTACACGGAGTAATTGTATTAGGTAGAAATAATTCGATTTGATCGTTCTAATTCGTTGTTTTGCGAATGGTATTGTAGTTAGGATTCCGATAATGGAGCAAGGTAATGGTGTACGCGTGTAAACTGATAGGACGGTAAATGGAAGTATCAAATTAAGGATAATAATGTGAAATAATTTGAAGCGATTGAATTATTTAAATAGTTATTTAATTGTCATTAATTATATTTTTCGTTTAATTGTTCCAAACATAATTCGTGGAATAGTTTGCGTTCGCTGTCGCAATAAATTTTAATAACGTGTTGTGTTCTCAGAGCCAAGTAATTGGATTCCCGAATGTAACGTAAATTTAATATCATATTTCTGGGAATAATTCAATAATTCAGCAACTTCGACACAGAGAGAAACCTCCACGATATTAATTTTTAATTCTTTAGGGTTAGGTTAGGT
>NW_017094262.1:0-958 GCF_001483705.2 Eufriesea mexicana
ACGTAACATAACCCAAACAAAAGTGACGCGACCACTACTGTTGCCGTCCCCAGAGACAAGTAGGATATGATAGAGAACAGTAGAGCACAGAAGATTATAGAAGATCAGTGTTGAACACATATGTCGAAGCTTTCCAGACCTAACCCTACCTAACCTAACAAAACCGAACGTAATCTAATTCTACCTAACCTGCCGCCACTACTATCGTCTGCCTCCACAAAGCCGAGCGGAATATGCTAGAGCACAGTAGAACGCAGCAATCCACTGCATTACAGTGTATAGCACAAAAGTGGTAGATATCGTAACCTAACTAAACCGCACGTAGCCCAACTGGACATAAAGTGCCGAGACTAGTTTTGCTGGCCTTCCCAGAGCCAAGCAGTGCATATTAGAGCAATGTAGTTCGTAGGAATACACAGAAGTGCGGTTTACTGCACAAAAGCCAAATCCGTCCTATCCTAACCTAAACAAACGTAACATAACCGTACGCAGTGTGTCTCAACCTAAAGTGACACGACCACTACGGATGACATCGCTAGAGCCAAACAGAACATACTAGAACACCGTATAGCGCATAACCCCACCGAACAGCTGTGTATACCGCGCAAGTCAAAGCCATCCAAGCCTAACGCAGACCAGAGTAACCGAAACGAACGCAGCCTAACTCGATCTAACGAGCCGAGACCACTATTGCTGGCTTCCCCAGATCCAAGAGGAAGATATTAGACCAAGTAGAGCGCAGAAATCCATCGAATAGGAGTGTACAGCTCAAAAGTGGAAGATATCCGAGCACAACTTGACCTAAGCTAGCATATCCCAACGTAACATATCTCACACTAACGTGCCGATTACACTATTGCTCGCCACCCTGGAGCCGAACAGAATGTACTGGAGCACATTACAGTGCAGATATGCACCGCTTTGCATTGTATATCTCAAAAGTCTGAGCTATCATATC
>NW_017094263.1:0-959 GCF_001483705.2 Eufriesea mexicana
TATATATTATTACGGTAGTACGCAAAATGTATGCTAAAAATTGCAATGCAAAAATAACGAGCAGATCGTGGTAAAAGATCGAAATGAAATTAAAATACAAATGAACGATTCGCACAAATAAAAAATAAAGAAGCATCGTTGCGATCACGATATCATTATACAAATTAAAAAATCAGCATTATTCTCTTCTTCCGTTTGCTGGAAGATTCGCGAAGATTTACCATTCGATCGCTCGTCATGTAATATGCTGGATAGATATGGGAAGATGCGCGATCGAGGAACCGCGTAGAAATTAACATTTGTACAATTCTGGTGTGATTATCGGGAAGAGTGTTAGGATATCTGGGATAACTGGAACGTGAAACGAGTAAGGAATACAGCGTAATAACCGTCGGAATTAGCTACCTCTGTACGGTGAGGGCTCTCTAACTGCTATTATTACGTTATCACCTGCCGCTCATAATCATAAACCATACTTGGCTTCAGGTTACGGTAACGTCATCTCGCGTTTTATTGTGAATCATCTGCTATACGTATGACGCTAGCAACGAAGCACATACAGCAACCGCAACACGGCTCCTTTCTTCATTTCTCGCATTAGTTTTACATTTATAACTGAAAAATTGCAGCTTGCGCGATGATTTATGATATTCCGACGAGTGATCGATAATATATTTATATCTTTGGACTGTTATATATCACTTTCGAACAATAATACTTTATTACAATTAATATCTTCTATAGCATATAAATATTAGAAATACGGCATCTTTATAAACAATTCTTATGACAGACGAAGGATACTATATATCGTATAGAAACAGCAGTCTACGTCTTAATACTTAACTCCTCGAGGCACTAATCCTACTAAACATCGGTAAACTCAACGTAGAAAAAATTCCAAAAGCATGCAAACGTAACGAAATTGTCGTTGAAAATCTCTGTATATTTGCTCTGGG
>NW_017094264.1:0-959 GCF_001483705.2 Eufriesea mexicana
ACTCGTAGAGTTTAGGAAGGTCACTTTCGACAAATCTTCGTGACGACGGTTTATTAATATTCCGGATTAGAATAGCCTGTCATGATTCACGGAACTGGGCTTTTGTGTGAGTCTGAAGGAGAGTTCCGGGGACACTTACGGCATAAATAACGATATCTCCCTTGGTCCGCATTCAGCTGCCGCTCCCTAACCTATGGGTGCCGCCTCCTATCACCAAAAGTGACTGACAAGCACTCCATCAGCATCATATTTCGTAAACATAACGAGATTAGGTCGCATTGTGACGGGACTGGAAGTTAATTTACATTCTAATCTCTACACGCTACTGTCGCGTATTCTTACCTTTTCCAACTTCGGTTTTACATCTTTTTACACTGCCAAAATGCGAGTGCAGTAGAGTTACTCGAAGATACTCTAATAGTAAATACGTTTACCCTATTCTGTTACAATTGTGAATTGTATTTCACGTGAACAGAAATTCAGAAAATTGATGAACAAAACGAAGAAATTCGTCAACTACCTATTTCCATTGAAATTGTAGCTTCTAGTTCTCTATTAGACAGTCTAATTTCAAATTTAAAGGAGTATTCTACTCTAGAGGTTAATTTTTTTGCTGCCATTTGGGATTTTTTTTTCAAGAACCATAAAGATATTATTATATCGGGATTTGTGGCCTAGTTTTGATCTATATTTAAAGAGTATACACTATTTTTTTCATAAAAAAATTGCTGTAGATTCAAGGATGAAGAAACGCAGTGCACTCGTATTCAGTGAAATAGTAATTTTAATTAAAGATAGGAAAATAAGGAATTATAATACTGATAGAATTTGGTATGGCAGAGACTAGAGACAAGATCGTAGTAACAATAGAATTTAGCTAGCGACCGACACGTACGCAATCTTACATGTGTGAGTAATAAGCACAAAAACAGTTTAGTATAAACATATTGATGTGAGAT
>NW_017094265.1:0-959 GCF_001483705.2 Eufriesea mexicana
GGGTCCTCAGCCTTCGTTCGAATCTCGGAACGTCGGGACCAGGTCCCAGAACGCTCAGGACGTCGCGAGGGTTACGAGCGGAATCACCGACGACGAGCTACACGCGCGTGTAACCTAACATCCCGCGCACTAGGGTACACTCTGCCCAGTGCAACGCGAGATCGCGTCATAAACCGCGTAAACGTCTAACGAAGCTGAATTCCTCGCGGAATGGTTCCACCTCTTCGTGGAGAATAGGGGGTCCACAATGGTATCGGGTAGGAGTGGGTAATAACGGTACGATGCAAAACTGCCAGTTTCGGACCTCGAATAGCGAACGCTGTTGCGAATAAGCAGTTGAATGCAATTGCATCGTTGAACTGCAATAGAATGACATCAGGTAGGACTGTCAAGTTCGTTTCAGAGAGAAAACGCGAATGAAATGAGAATAAATTAGTCGCGCTAGGTCAATAGTGTAAGGGGTTCTAAAGTGAGGGCTAGGTCTGGACCGTTTCAGTCCCAAGCAGCGCAATCGCGCTCAACTTTGCTGATGCATATACGTCATGTAGCACCAACAAGCGCTATTGGGACGATTGGCATTTTTCGACATAAAATTAAACAAGTGCTATCACGTCGTTTGGACTTCTTCGCACTCGATTAAGTAAGCGTTATCGCGCTGTTTAGGGTTTTTCGTCCGTGTTCCTCCGAAAGCCTCAAGCGCTGCTTGGGACTCAAACGGTTAACCCCAACTCTCGGTGGCCGATTCGCTATACGTCTCTTCCGTAAACTGTCTCACACGTAAACTGTCTAAGAACTGTCTCCTGATACACTTTCCTAAGAACTGTCTAACGACTGACTAACGACTGACCCGCTACGCTTTTCGACCTACCCTTTTAAGGATAGGCCTCCTACGTTCATTCATCAGGATCGCCGCCTAGCTCAAGTGGATCGTCGCGTCGACTTATTGATAACCGAAGCTC
>NW_017094266.1:0-959 GCF_001483705.2 Eufriesea mexicana
AATATTACTTTCGATTTAAAATAATTGCGATAAAAGCATTAAAATTGTCCTTTTATTATTCTTGCTAGACTTTAATAATGCGAGCAAAATTTTAAAGTATACAAACTTGTTAACGTTAGTTACCAATTCCTTAAAAAATTAAAAAACAATTCTCATTTAATGAAAATTTATGCACGTGCAAAGTATAATGAATTATATAGAGAAAAATTTTTCTGTGCACGAAAAATCTCTTTGAGAGAGTGAAATTAACCTTCAAAATTTCAGTATTTTTTCTACTCTCAGAATAATTTCCCTTCCTAATTTTTTTCACAGTAAAATAAATAATAAAGCTCTGAAAATTTAACATCCTCTGTTTGAAAACTTTTATTATTTGCAGTATTACAAAGTTACGTTTAAAAAAGGCTAGAAAAGCACCAAAAATTCCATCGTTGATTTCATCTGCTCAAAATTATATTCCATAAAAAGCAATATTGTTCTGTATATAATCTGTTATGATACATGTATTCACAGAGTACCAACTAAAATAAAAAAAATTGGAAAGGAAGGAATGTAAGGGTATGTAAGAGTATGCTGCGAGTTCTAGTTATCGATAAGGTGATGTGAGTGACGAGCACGTAGCAGCGATAACCGGAGTCTCAAATCGAAGCAGCAATCCGCTTGATATTTGCGGCGATCCTCTTGATCTTCGCGATGAATTAACAAAGGAGGCCGACCTTTCAAAGGATAGCTCGAGGAGCGAACCCAGAAGTTTCACGCGAGAGACAAAAACGGCGTATGTATATCGTATCCAGAAGAATAAAGTCAAATCAGCCATCGAGAGTTAAATTCCTTAGAACCCAGCCCCCTCTTCTCACCCCCTTACTGGAAAGAATTAAAAGATAAACTTTTTCATTGTCAACGTAATTTTTGAACACTTGAACATATAGAACGTTCAAATGTTCAAGTGTTGAGTATCGATA
>NW_017094267.1:0-960 GCF_001483705.2 Eufriesea mexicana
AAATGTCAGAGTATTAGCGTTGTGTTAGAATTGATGGAATTATATTTTAAATATATTTTATCCCTATTAAATTCAAAACCCTGTTCTTTGCCCCATTCGTGCCCCTTCCCCAATTTCCTCCTTACCCCTCACCCTTACAAACATAAATAAAATATATTTTACGTCATAATTTCGAGACTAATTTTTAGTCATTTATTTTTTGTCATTTAAACAGGAGTAAATCAATTATGACGTAATTATTTATACATTAGTTTATATTAATTTCTCAATCTGCATTGTTCTAAGTTCTCCACTGTATTACATTTTAATAAATTGATAAATTAAAATAATTACACCAGGAGTTCACAAATTCATCGTTGCCTCTATTATCTCGTTACTAACTCCATTAATTTCCCTTCCAGTATCCAGTTCGCTTCGTTGCTTCCAAAAAATCACGATTCTCCCCCGATGTTATTTCATACTCTCGAATAGCGAACAAATTGTATCGAATTATTATTTTCGCGATATTAATTAAAGATATTGCATCTATTCGAAGTTGAAGTTCTCGTATCTTGATATCCGCCACTGTTCATATCGATTCGACCTAGAATGCTATTTCTAGGCCAGCAGCTTCCCTTTAAGACTCTGCTGGTACAAGAAATCGAACACGCCATCGAATTAAACGAGATACCCGCAATCGCGTGAGCTTACTTTGCCAGAGGTAAATAATTCTTGTCATACAGAAAGGTTAATGGTTAAATAAATGACTAGAAATGGTATTTGGAAATTAACTTTTCCTTTGGGTCCTTTAGGCACGCTAGAGTTACATTGACACGAACAAGGCCATTTCTTCAGAGATCACGCTACTACTGACATTTTCCTATTCATGTTCCTGTTCCTGTCTATTCTAGGAAGTTATGCGAATGTAAATTAATTCCAAAAAATCCTGATTTTAAGTGGAAAAATAACAGAAAATGGACA
>NW_017094268.1:0-961 GCF_001483705.2 Eufriesea mexicana
CGATTTATATCACGATTCCGCGTCCCTCGTTCGATTATACGTTACAATAGCGTTGCGAGGAGAAACGACGACGAATAGTGTACATCAAATATTCTCGTGTGCCACCGATACGTAGACGTGTCGCGAACGAATCACACGCGTTCACTGTATTACGATGCGGCGTCCCTTGTCCGGTTACAGGTTAGATTGTCGTTGCGAGGAGAAGCGACGACGAATGACATTTATCAAATATTTCGGAGTATCGTCGATACATAAACGCTTCGCGAACTGTATGATTTACGAAAATAATCGCGAGTCGAATAAGTTTATGGTCTTTATACCGTACCGTGTTAATTAATGATATATCCGGGAAAAATACGATGTAACCGTATAACCGCTCGAACTGAACATTGACACGAACTGTTGATCCACGGTCACAGCGATACCTACTTAAACGACGGTAAGAATAATACCGACTAATGAGTATCGATAAATTTTAGAAACGAGAGCCAATTACCTTTTATTAATATCTTTATTGGAAATATTTTTTTTTTACACTCGTTATAAATTTTGATCGTTTTACATTATTATTTTATTTTTTTGTTCAGGTTTTCTCAGTAGAAGTGTCTGGTTCCGTAATCGGGGGTCTACGTCTTGGAAATAACCGCAATTTTTTCATATCCTCCGCTCGTAGGTAAGCGTAATTCTTTTGCTCGTATATTTTTTCGATGTCTTCTTTCTTTACCACTGAAGGAAGCAACAGGGAAAAGTATTCCAATGTATTTTTATAAATACTCATATACATAAATACTCATATTATATATACTCATATATACTCATATAAATACTCATATACAATACAGTACAATGATCATTGTTAGAAATAATTTAAGGACGTTTAAGGCTAGTTTCATACAATTAGATATCATAGTTATAATAACAATATGTAACTCAAATTATACCAAAAATTAATATTTAAGGA
>NW_017094269.1:0-961 GCF_001483705.2 Eufriesea mexicana
AAAATCTAACGTGCTGAGACCGCTATTGCTAGTCTCCACAGAGCCAAGCAGAGCATATTATAAAACAGTAGAGCGGAGAAGTCCACCGCACAGCAGTGTGTAGCTCAAAAGTCTGATCTACCATTTCCTAACCTAACCAAATGTAGCATAATCGAACGTAATATACTTCAGTCTAACGTGCCGAAGCCACAATTGCTGACCTCCGTAGAGCCATGCAGAATATGCTGGAGCGCAGTGGAGCGTAGAAACCGACCGCATGGCAGTGCATAGCGCAAAAATCAAATGTGCCCTGACCAAACCTAACCTAACCTAATCTATCCAAACGTGACAGAGTTCAACCTAACGTGCCGCGAACAGTATTGCCGGCGTCCCCAGAGGCAAGCGGAATATGATAGAGCGCAGTAGAGCATAGATGTCGACAGTATATCAGCGGTGGGCGCAAGAGTCAACGTTACCCTAACCTAACCCCATGTGAACTAACAAAACCAAACGTTATCTAACTCAACCCTAAGTGCCGCGACCACTATTGCTGAACTCGCCAGAGGCAAGCTGAGCACATTAAACGAGAGCAGAGCGCAGAAACGTATAGAATCGCAGTATACAGCAGAAAAGTCAAAGCTATCCATACGTACCCAAGCAACATGACCTAGCCGAACGTACCATAGCTCAACGTAACGTCCCGCGACCACAGCTGCTGGACAGCACAGGTACCAACCAGGATATAGTAGACATCACAAGAGCGCAGATATCCACCTAATAACGGTTTAAACCACGAAGCCATTGCTAACCAAACCTAACCCAAGCTAGCATAACTTAACCGAACCTGGCCTATCTAAGTCTATCTTGCCGACAACACTGCAACTGGACTCCCTAGCACGAGCAGAGTACAGTGGAGCAATGTAGAGCGTAGATTTTCACTGCAAAGCAGTGTATAGCAAAATTGTCAGTGCCATCGTAACTA
>NW_017094270.1:0-961 GCF_001483705.2 Eufriesea mexicana
TCGAATTGCGCGTGCTTCCGCGGGCGCCGGAGCAACGGCACCGGCGCTCGAGATCAGTATGGAGGTTGCCCTCGTGGCGCTCAGTCTCCGAATCGACGCAAGGATCGAGGAGCTCGTGCCTACGTTCCCCATGACGGCCGGGCGGGATGCGCCTGCCTGAGCGCCGGAGCAAGCGAGCTCCACCGCCAGCCAGCGCGCGCAGCCTCTACTGGTGGCCTCGGCGGATACTGTCGCGGGCGCTTCCCGTGGCGGGTCCGCTGACGCTCATGCGAAGGCGCCGGTCGCGGCCCCGGTCATAGCCGGGAAGGACGCAGAGGCCATCAGGTCTCACGTCATCGGTGGGCGCAAGAAGCGAGCGCAGCGGCAGGCGGACGCTGCCCCGCAAATGCCCGCGGAAGTGCCCACGAGTGCACCGAGGGTAGCTGGCGGTAAGACGGGGCGCCGCGCCTCGGGGCGAGCTATGCTCGCGCGTTTACCGCGACCGCCGCGAAGACCGGAGCGATGCCCGGTCACGACAAGAAGAAGAGCGGCGACAAGCAGGGCACCGTCCTTAAGCGGTAGCCGTCGCGGGCCG
This sequence comes from Eufriesea mexicana, assembly GCF_001483705.2. Taxonomy (NCBI): domain Eukaryota; kingdom Metazoa; phylum Arthropoda; class Insecta; order Hymenoptera; family Apidae; genus Eufriesea; species Eufriesea mexicana. The sequence continues at coordinate 575 of NW_017094270.1, forward strand.
CCGTCGGGGTTTGGGTTCCCGATGGCTCGCGTCTCTCTTGCGCGGAGGCCACCTCCGCTGCAGGGGGAAGACAAATTTCGTCGAAATCGCGATCGTGGATTTGCGCCACCGTCGGGCCGCTTGCGGCGGTCTCCTGATGGAGATCGGTGAACCCGAGGGCACACAGAGAGCCGCCGCTCTCTCCGCGTGAATGAGCGAAGTCTTGGAGGGATCCGGCGTGAGGGTTACGGTTCCCACCAAAAAAGCGTATCTGAGGGTGACCGAGCTCGACAACTCTGCCACTTGCCTCGAGGTGGCCGCTGCCCTAGCCATGGTCGGCGATTGCACCGAGGCGGAAATCGGAACCGAAGTGATACGGTCTTCCGCTTCGGGGCTGGGCTTTGTATG
>NW_017094271.1:0-961 GCF_001483705.2 Eufriesea mexicana
GCGGAGATAGCTACCGTCCTGCTAGTCTTTTCTCACGATGCCTCGTCGAATTCTTTCGAATTCGCTCCATCAGCCTCTGCAAAGTGTCATTCGAGACCGTGATTGTTCCTATGGTTACAAAAGATACTCGACCCGCCGATCTTCTGTTACGCTGTTAATGAACCGGGGTGGAAAAAACGGCCGTCTATCCTCGAATGCAAGGATCCGCGTTGAACACGACCCCGCGGCACTCTTCGCTAGTCTGCGAAAATTCCTTATCCTCTGCTCTTGATCACGTTCGAAGCGGGTTTCGCGAAGAAATCGATTCCCCGTCGAAGACAGACGCATTCGTCGAACCTGCCCTCGGGAACGGCTAAGAATTAGAGACAAAGGAAGACCGCGGAGGATTTCGTGGAAAGGGGCAAGCCGGTGGAGGTTCCCAGAGACCACGGGTAACGTCGTCATTGGCTGGCGTGTTTGTTTAAAGTGTAAATGCAAATTACGGAGCCGCTATAACAGGTTGTTGCTTCGCGAGCAGCCTCGAGGATGGAGAGGGTGGATCGAGCAAACGTTTGCAAGGTAAGGAGATTGTGCCGGCGGAAGGGGCGTTCAAGGATCGCAAGCGGCTCCCTCCCAAAGGCATGGAAGGGATTGTCTGAGATCGGAGGTTGAAACACTCTCTCCGCCTGGAGGGCTCTCTCGTCCCCGATCAGAGCCGGCAAATGGATAAATTACTCTGGCTCGGCTGGTGACATTGTCGGGAAGCGTGTCAAGCCTTCGAGCTGCCTCTGTCACAGCCGTTCGAATTCGATTCCGAGGCAGGTGTACTCGGGCAAAAATAATATTAACCGTGCAGACTCTCGATCCGGGAGGGGAAGAATGGTGGAAACGGAGGTCGATGTTCGACGGAGCAATTTGTCTCCGGGGGTCGGCGATCTTTTTTCCACTCGTTTGCGGCTTATCTTCCGGATCGTTATCGCCG
>NW_017094272.1:0-961 GCF_001483705.2 Eufriesea mexicana
ATCGACGTCCACGCGAATTGCTCGTGAATTCAGCGTCGCCGAGCAGCCGGCCGGGGTGAGGTCGGCGTAGGTGGTCGAGTCGCGTCCCGGTGCTTGCTCCATTCGCCAGAGTCCAGTCAACCCTCTGTTACGATATCTCACTTGGCAAGTTTTTCCTCTTTTTCTTTTATTATCCCCCGACGTATATTACCTTTCATTGTTCGCTCAGTGACCTGTCATTCTGACATTTTTGTTATTTGCTGCGAGTCTGGACCTTGCTAAGATGGGTTTCTGGATTAAAGTGGTTGCACTTTCATTTTAATCTTATTTTTCTACTCGAGGATTCGTTTTGGGGTCTGTTTAGTCTTTGGAGAATAGGTTTCTTTTAATAAATTTATGGCTTGGGAATTGTTCATTAATTTGGCTATGCTTTTCTTCGCAGGATTCGTACCTGGTACCAATTTTAAATTTCTTGATCATCGTGCTGGCGTTATAAGTGACTCTGTACCTTGCTGTGATAGGTTTTTAGGATTCTCGAATTGCTCCTGTATTATGGTCTTATTTTTCTGTTCTTGGGAACTGTTAATTAATCTGGCTATGCGTTTCTTCGCAGGATTTGTACTGGTATCAATTGTTAATTTCTTGATCATCGTGCTGTGATTATAAGTGACTCTGAACCTAGCTGTGATAGACTTTTAGAGTACTCTAATTGATCCTTTATTATGGACTTATTTTTCCATTAGAAAATTTGTTTCGGGATTCATTCGTGTTCTCAAAGAGTAGATTTGTTCTTTCATTATAATATTCTTCAGTATACCATTATCAAATCCCTTTATTCCTGACACTCTAACCAAAATTCTGTCAAGATCGCTAAAAATGAAATGGGAAGTGAAATAAAATTGCGCCTGCTATAAAATTGACTTAAACCGAATGAAATGAAGTGCACGATAAATCATTTACTCTTATGAACAACATATTCCAC
>NW_017094273.1:0-960 GCF_001483705.2 Eufriesea mexicana
AAAAAAAAAAAAAAAAAAAAAAAAAAAGGAAAACATGAAAACTATTTTTTACTCGAAATTTAGAAGTTCAAAAATATACACGGAAAGCTTCTTGAACCGATTTTCTTAAAATTTTCTATGGAGTCTTTTTTCTTACTTCTTTTAAATTTACATATTTACTGTAGTCATTAATTTATTTATTTGTTTAATTTATTAATCTATTTATTTATTTTAGTTATTAACTTATTTATTACTATTGAAAGCAAAGCCACCTACTCTATATATACCTACTGCAAACTGCATCTCATCCCATATTAAAACTTGTCCAATTCTAACCTAGTCGAGACCTCGTGACTTACTTCCAAACTTATTTCCAACTCATCACATTTCTATTTCAGCTAGAAGAACAGAACGCAGAATCTCCGACCTCAAAACGTAATCACATTTCATACATTGGTAATAATATCAAGAATAAACTACCTTCCAATAATATCGAAGCTAATATCACCCCTATTTCTTTTCAACAATCAAAAAGATTCAACCCAAAGTTCCATCTTGGAAAACACCAGAAAGAACCTCGCCTTAGTTGCATTCAACGCTCATTATCATTCCCAACAGCGACGCAATGATGTTAGACCTCCCCTTTCTCCAATCGTTTTCCCATAGTTTCACGTTTTCGCCCCAGCACGAAGTGTTTTCCCATCGATTTTCCTACGAGCATTCCCCGACTCGAGATTCTTTTCCGAAAACACGAAGACCATTCTACCGATCGTTCACGCTCTCCGTTATTAATTCAACCCTTCTTTCGTGCTTCCTCCGGGTTCGTAATGGCCGTGCTGATGATTCCCTATTCGAGCGAAGAAAGCTGCGGCTTCGTACATCTCAGCATTGAGGCATCGACGTCGTCGTTCGATCGGAAAAGCCCGAACAACGACGTGACGTGCCGAGTATCCCTCGGATCCGTTCGGTCGTTTCCGCCGC
>NW_017094274.1:0-963 GCF_001483705.2 Eufriesea mexicana
TATGGTCAGGTATTGCAGTAGATGTTAGGTGATCAGTGAATGGACTAATCAAGTGACATTTGTAATCTGTAGATAGGTATACTCAGTATTGTACTTTCAATTGCCAATGTCTCTATCTAGAATTGCTCTATACACTGATAGTTGTAGAAGTGCAATATAAAACACATGATCAGAGGAATTGTTAATACAACGGCCACAGCACTATTAATTTCCATACTCAGTAGCGCATTCTCAAATGATCGTATCTCCAGGAATTACTGTTTGAACCTTTGATCATTCTATAACTGCTGTAGACGATAAAGCTTCAGCAAACAGATTAATTCAATTGCTATAGCATTATGTAGATGGCTATGCTCATTATCTTATCGACATTTATCAATATCACTAGCGAAACTTGATCTACCCAATGCTCATTCTAGAATAGCTGCAGAATCTAAATGATCAGCGAAAATATTAATCCAATGGATATCGCACTGCGTAGACAGCCACACTCCACATTGCATGTTCAATTGCCTATATCTAATGCGATAATTGTTCTATCCATGAATGTTCGGGATTAGCAATATAATAGAGATGATCAGAAGATAAGTTATTAAAATTGCTGTTTTACATTGTTGATTGCTATACTCAATAGTGCATTTCTAGTTGTTGAGATCTCTAGCTATAACTGAGTCATACTTTGACCATTCTACAACTGCTGTAGAAATATTATCATCAGTGGGCAGATTAATCTGACAGCTAGACTGCTCCGTTGGCGTATATACTAATTACCGTACTGTCAGTTGTAAATATCTCTGGCCACAACTGATACACACATAGATAATTCTGGAGCCGCTGCGTAATGTACATCATCAGTGGACAAATAGCTCCAACGGCTATTGTGCTGCGATGAAGGCTGTACTCAGTACTCTCATGTCAACTGTTATCATCTCGAAAGATAATTGATTTAACCCTTCTCACTCT
>NW_017094275.1:0-963 GCF_001483705.2 Eufriesea mexicana
CCCTATAAAATCAAATTTGTTTTATAACCGTATAATACCTTATTTTTTCTTTTTTCCTTTCAGTAATATGTTACTTTGAAGCTATTCATATTTTTCAAAAACTTGAGAAATAATAGAATGTACTGTAATTTTGTCATCTACTGTATATCAACGTACTATGAGCTACCATAATTCTCAGATACGTTTTCGTGAACTTAAATGAACCTAAATCACTTTTACTTCGTTCCACTTAATTAAACGTGACATTGTAATAATTCTGTGCTGGCTGGAAAATGCCCGGCAAATCGATCGACTATCCATCTCGCTATTAACGTCCCTCCATGACGGGGACAATCGAGTTCAATCAGCGGTAAGTACGTTGATAATTCGATGATCACAAAAATTTCTACTTCCAGATACTCCTATATTTCTCTACTCGATCGTATCGCGTGATTGAAATTTGCTACAGAATGATATTTTTCACATTATGGTTTTATTCTAATCAAAGATAAAAGAAGAGAAAATTGGAGTGGAAAAAGAGAGAAATCTATGGCTGAAAGGTGTTATATAACTATATGGAAATACGAGTTATAATACATAATTGAATCACTGTTTAAATTTTGTATTTAAATTAAATTGGATAAAAATTTTATTTTTTGCAAACATACTTTTTTTTAGGTATGCTGAATATATTCGTTATCGCTCGAAAATTAAAAACCGAGTGACGCTGGAATAGGGAAAAAAGATAAAAATTTAATATTTTAGAATATCTAATAAATTTCTAATGACCAACGAATGACGTTGAATATAAAATCTTCAATCTGAAATTTAAAAGTGGACATTTGGCTGTAGTAAGTATTGAGTAAATATAATGGAATAAATCAAACGAATAAAAAAGTGTTAGAGTACCGCCACGATTAACAAATTAAATACAGGGAATCGATCAACACGGTTAACCGAGTGCGTCAGTTAACCTACAATTGG
>NW_017094276.1:0-962 GCF_001483705.2 Eufriesea mexicana
GATCGACTCTGAGGAGCGAGCAGTGGTGGTCGTCGCACGTTAGTTTGGGTTACGTTGCGGTTGGTTATGATAGTGTTGACTTTCGTAATATACACTGTTATCCGGTGGATCTGTATGATCTACTTTGTTCTAAAATATTCTGCTTAGCTATCGGGAGGCCAGGAACAGTGTTCGCGGCACGTTATATTGAGTCATGCTACGTTCGGTTAGGTTAAGTTATGCCAGCTTACGCTAGGATATGTGCCACTTTTATGCTATTTACTGCAATACGGTGGATTTCTGCACTCCACTGTGCTCTAGTACATTCTGCTTGTCCCTGCGGCTGCCAACAATAACGGTCTCGTCATGTTAGTTTGAGTTTCGTGGCGTATGGTTGTGCTACGTTCGCAAGGTTAGGATAGGCTACTCTGACTTATGTACTATACACTGCTACTACCTGGATTACTGCGCTCTACTATGATTTAATATGTTCTGCTTGGCTCAATGGTGGCCAGCAATATTGGCCTGGTCACGGTATGTTGAGTTACAGTACGTATGGATAGGTTAGGTTAGGTCAGGTTATGTTAGCGTATCCTTCACTTATGTGCTATGCACTGCAATGCGGTGGATTGCTGCGCTCTACTGAGCTCTACTACATTCTACTTGGCCCTGAGATTGCCAGCATTATTGGCCTTGGCACATTAGTTTGAGATAAGTTACGTTTCGTTATGGTATATTAGGTTATGTTCGGTTAGGGCAGATTTGACTATCGTGCTATACACTGCTGTTCGGTGGGCTTCTGCGCTCTACTTTGCTCTAATATGTTCTGCTTGTCTCTGTGATGGCCGGTAATACTGGTCTGGGCACGATGGTTTGCGTTATGTTTCGTTTCGTTAGGTCAGGTTAGGAAGGTTTGGGCAGGATATCTTTGACTTTTGTGCTTTACACTGCTACTCAGTGGATTTCTGCGCTCTACTTTGCTC
>NW_017094277.1:0-963 GCF_001483705.2 Eufriesea mexicana
CATTTGGCGAGGTTAGGATATGATATTTCAGACTTTTGTGCTATACACGGCTATCCGCGGATTTCTGCGTTCTACTGTGCTCTAGTATATTCTGTTTGGCTCTAGGGTGGCCAGCAGTAGTGGTCTCGGCACGTTAGGTAGAATATATCTACGTTTGCTTATGTTGCGTTTGGTTAGGCTATTATGGTGTGACATAGACTTTTGTCGCATACCCTGCTAGTCTTTGGATTTCTGCGCACAGCTGCGCTATAAAATGTTCTGTTTGGCTATGGGGCGGCATTTAATAGTTGTCTTTGAGCGATAGTTTCTGTTAAGTTTCGGTCCGCTAGGTTAGGTTAGGAAGGCCAGGTTAGGATTTCTGTGACTTTTGTGCTGTACACTGCTATTCGGTGCATTTCCGCGCACTATATTGCTAGACTACACTCCGCTCGACTTTGGGAAGGCGAGCAGCGGTGGCCATGGCGCGGCATTATGTGTTAGGTTACATTTGGTTTGATTACGTTGGGCTAATTTTGGTTAGTGTGTCAGAGACTTACGTACTCTTCACAATTGTGTCGTGGATTTCTGTGATCTACTGTGCTCTCCTACGATCTTCTTTGCTATGCGGAGGCCAGGAGCTGTGGTCGCTGCACGTCAGATTGCGTTATGCTACGTTCGGCGAGGTTAGATTTGGCCAGGTTAGCTCAGTATATCTACGGCTTTCGTGCTATTCACTGCAATGAGGTGGATTTCCGCGCTCTACTATGCGCTGGTACATACTGCTTGCCTTCGCTGGGCCCAGCGGTTGTGGTCTCGTCACGCGAGGTTGTGTTATGTTACGTTTCTGTACGCTACGTTTGGCTAGGCTTGGATAGGCTGCTTAAACTTTTATGCTCTTCACTCCCATGGGGTGGATTTATGAGCTCTAGTGTGCTCTAATATGCTCAGCTTGGCTTTGGAAGGGCCGGCAATATTGGTCTCGTG
>NW_017094278.1:0-964 GCF_001483705.2 Eufriesea mexicana
TTTTCCTTTTTTTTTTTTTTTTTCCTTTTTCCTCTATTCCTTTTTTCCTCTTTCACCCCCCGTTGCCCGATGTCGAAACAAACGGTGGATCGAATCGTGTTTGACGTCGAATTTGCGAACGGGCACGCCGCGATTTCTGTCTCCTACTTCCCTGCCATTGAAATTCGATTAACCGCTGTTATATATATATCGTTTTACCCGGCGAACGAGATTAATTATTCCTTTTTCTTCCGGCGCCGTTTTCCTCCGACGATTTGCTCGCGATGGAAAGTTCCGCGTACTTTCGCCGCCATTAGCCACGAGCTAACCTCGATGGTCGTTGAAACTTGAAATTTTCTTCCCCGCGAACGAAAAAACGTCGGTTCTCGTTTGATCGACACTAGCCAAACGATACAACGGCGTTGGTCTCGGGATACGCTTGCTTTTCTTTCCATCGGTTCAACGATCCACCGTGGTCGAGTATCGGTGGTGAAACTATTTCCTCGGTAGCCGCAGCCGCCATTCCGCGGGGCGCGGGGTAATTGGAGAGACGAAGGAGAGTAGGTTCCCGATGGCGGGGTGCCATAGAAACAAGAACACTGGCAAACAACGGTAATGGATTCAACCTTTGAACGCTTCACCCGCAATTGCATCTGCCCGCAATAACTTGCCATCGCCGCCAGGTAGCCGCGCTAAGCGACTTTTCATTAGCTTTAAACTCCGCTACGATTCCGCCTTCGTCCAAGTTTCATCTGCCGGCTAGTAATCCCGCGAAAAGATTCGGTCCTCGCGAAGAATTCGCTGGGGAATCTTCGAAAGAGTTCCTCGCAGTCGAACGAGCGTCTCTTGGCCCGACTTAGTCGCGAAACCAGCTTTAGGTGGTCCAACGAGACATGTCAGCGGAGGCAGACGTTCGCGAGAAAGTAAAAAGCAAGTGCCGACTCGATCGCGTATTATTTATCCCTAGATCGCGTATATTTGGCAC
>NW_017094279.1:0-965 GCF_001483705.2 Eufriesea mexicana
GTGTAACACTGTGCTTCTAAGATTAGGATTAATACTCTTGCTTTCGATCTATTGCACGTCATCTAGGGCAAGACTCAAATTATGTGAAACAAATTTATTCTCAGAATATTTCCAAACATAAAATGAAAATTCCACATTCACTTCGAAACGAAATAGACAGGAAAAATAGAATAACATCGTTCTTGCAATTTTCAAAATACTACAATTTTCAAAACCTTTATCTGGACCAGTTGATAGACCTATCATCATTTTTTGCATTTAGTCCAGCGAATCGTAATTATTTTCTTTTGTTATCCATGGCTCGACGGGACCATTTCTCACGGAAAAAGAACTTAAAGACATTCCTCGTTACATACGTGATCGACCATAAAATCTCTGAACGTGGTGCACAATGGACGCTCTTGATTTTCCTATTGTTCCTCTATCAGTATCGCCTGGAGCAGTCAGCAGTGTCCCGGCGTTATCATCGATCTCCTCGCTATCAGTCCTCTCTTTTTACCCCTTTCCTCCCCGATCGCTCGTTCCATTGCAGCACCGTCGATATTATGGACATTTCCATGGCAGCGTGGCGAACGACAGAGAGCAACGGAACGAGCGGGACTATGGCTGCACGCTGGCTCATGTTTATGAAGTGTGTATAGTCCTCCACTTATGAATAATGTTACAGCCGAAGCCGTCCTGTATCAGAACGCAACGTGACGTAACATAACGCCATCGGTGTGGTATAGATTCTAGTGGCATGGCTCCTTTCGTATCGATACCGGTCACGATTATGGTTACACCTTGAAGTGTTCAAACAGAGAAGAGAAGTCGGCGTGAAAGGTTCTCAAAGGCAGAACGTCCACGAGGATATCTTACAAACGTGAAGCTTCTCTATACAGAACAACCCATTTAAGTTGACACAATGAAAAATCTCGAACGCAAGTGATTTAAAAAAAGCAGTAGTCTTTGCATATCGTCAATAG
>NW_017094280.1:0-966 GCF_001483705.2 Eufriesea mexicana
ATTTCATTCTACCGATTTAACACTTTGTGCTCGAGAGAAGCTCTTCAGTCGCCATTTGATAAAGTTTCGAAGCCCAATACTCATAAATACGACAAATTCCATACAACGTAATGTTGTCCGAGGTGTCGAAATCAAATAAATCAACATGATAATTACTATACGATTTCTTATTACTGCACAGGAATATATTGTCAGCTTTGGAACAGAAAAGTATCGAACAACAATCCTCCTTTTTCCCAAAATCGTCTAGTGCAGAGTGTAAATTTCCATCAATAACGCATACGATATTCAGGTACTATGTACAAGTCGATATTTCTAATATTAGCCATGTATGTTAATCAGTTAGCTATCTCAAACTTCTAAGCAGAAATGTAATTTCTATATCCTTATCATACTTGATGGCATCCATATCACTAGCAGATTCCTTTCACATATTCTCAGCCAAATTTTCCGGCGGATATCTCGTGAAACATAGCCTACCTTCTAATTTTCGTCACTTTCAGGACAAGTTATTGGAAAGCTTGGAACGATCTTCGTTGGATGTTCGAAAATAAACGAACCATGAGGTGTGGAACTTGAAAGACAGCAGCGCTAACGCGAGGAAACAAAGATCTGGAGAATAAATGCTGCACCACGAATGTTGAACAAAGGCGAAAATATGTTTGCTAGGCAAGAGATGCCCAAGAAACTTGGTTACAAAATGAATACCGCTCATCTTCTGCAGTCATGCACTGTAAAACTGTTTGACTGAGATACGTCCGGCAGTTGCTCGCTATAGTGACTGAGGATCACGCATCTGAAATATTTCTAACAACCCCACATGCATCATCAAGTATGATACAGTACTCAACCTCTACGACTGTGCCATGATCTCATGGCTCTCTCTAAATTCCTCAGAGGACAAAAGGGTTACCTCTCCAGCTTCCAACTTTCCTTCCAAAATTTCACGTTTCCTGTCTCTCGGCG
>NW_017094281.1:0-966 GCF_001483705.2 Eufriesea mexicana
CCAGTGCAGCATTTCGTGTATCCAACGACAGTGCACTGTCGCCGATGGATTAGCTTGTTCATTGATGATTTAAGTTACACAGTAGATCTAGAACGGTTAATTATACTAATTAGTTATGGCTAGAGGTATTTACTATTCCCAGTACAGTAGTTGGAACATCCACCAACAGACCTACTTTTCCGTTGGATTAAACTGTTCAGAGAAGATTCGAGTTCCATTGCAATTCTGGAATGACAAGCGTATGGCCCATTATCGCTCGAGACATTAACAAGCGTCGAATAAGTACTGAGTACAGCCATCATAAGAGTAATTGAGCCGCTGGCTAATTTGTTCACCTATACCTTAATTTTATCGGCAATTCTAGAATAAAGTATATATAGGTTGGTTATGGATCGAGATATTTACAATTGACAGTACGGTGCATCGTACATCCATCATTGGAGTTCCGCAGCCTTCCTGTTAACCTGTTCAATGATGATGTTAGTCCTATAGCAATCCTAGAATGGCAAAGGCTCATTCATTACAGCTCGAATAATTTACCGTTTACATAACTGTGCTGTATACAGCAGTCAGCACAGTACTACAGCGGTTGGACTAACCAGTTCCTGACGATTTAAATTCCACAGTGGTTCTAGAGCAATCAATGTGTACATCGGTTAAGGCTAGGGATATTTACAATTCCCTGTGCGGTAGCTTGAGTATCAACGAATACAGTACCATATCGGATGGATTTATTCGCTCAGTGATTATTTTCATCCCTCAGTAGTCCTAGAATGATCAAAGTATACATCACTTATTGTTACAGATATTTACCACCCCGAGTGCAGTAGCTGGTACATCCACCAGTATAGCAATTTGCCGTTGGAATAGACTCCTCAATGCTGATTTAAGTACTACTCCAATTCTAGAAAGTTTAAGGACCGACCAATTAACTGTCGACATATTAACAATGGACGAAACAGTACC
>NW_017094282.1:0-966 GCF_001483705.2 Eufriesea mexicana
GAACGCTTCAGCACTGAAGAGTGTAGAAATCGAGTGCATTGCAGTGCGTAGCGTTAACGACAAACACATCCTAACCGAAACTCTCCTAACCTAACCTAACTAAACGTCGCCTAACTAAACGTAACGAGCTGAGACCACTATTTCTAGCCTCCTCAGAGGAAAGAAGAGAACGTTGGATCACAGTATTGCGCACAAATCCGCCAAATGGCAGTGTATATCACAAAAGATAAAGCCTTCCTTTCCTAATCTACCATATCGTAACAGGCCCAAACGAAACATAGCTCAATGTAACTTGACGCGACCACGATTGCTAGCCTCCCCAAAGCCATGCAGAATATACTAGAGTACAGTAGACCACAGTAATTCACTACATTGCACCGTGAAGCACAAGAGTGGATGATATCCTAACCCAGCCTGTCCGAACCAATCCCAACCTAACGCAGCATAACCCGACACATGGTGCCGAGGCTGGTATTGCTCTCCTCCACAGATCCAAGCAGAGCAAATTAGAACAAAGGGGAGTTCAGAGTTCCACAGGATGGCAGTGTATGGCACAAAGGTCAAAGCTACCTTATAGTAGCCTAACCAAGCGTAACATAACCATACGTAAACTATCTCAAACTAACGTGCCGAGACAAATACTGCTGGCCACCCCGTTGCCAGGCAGGGCATATTATAGGAGAAAAGTGCGCAGTGGTTCAGAGAGTTGCAGTGTACAGCACGAAAGTCAAAGATATCCTAATCTAATCCAAACGAACCTAACCTGGCCAGGCGCAGCTCAACCAATACTAATGCGCCGCGGGCACTACTTCAAGCATTCCCAGACTAAAGCAGGGAATATTAGATCATAGTAGAGGGCAAAAACCCGCCGAATAGCAGTGTATAGCGCAAAAGTCAAAGCTATCCTGTCCTAACCAAACCAAACGTGACGTAATCAAACGCAACCTCACTCAGACTCACGTGCCG
>NW_017094283.1:0-968 GCF_001483705.2 Eufriesea mexicana
GCTAGACAACAAGTTGGGGCATCTGGACTGGAGCTCAGAGGAAGGGGCTACGGACACGCGAAGACAAGGCGACGAACAGGGGACAGGGGCCCTATAAAACAGCGAGGGATGCGTTTTTGGGGCACTATCCGACCAGAGCACGAAGAAAATAAAGAAATTACCCAGAAGCATAGAGCCTAGTTTTACTAAAATCCTTACTACACTTGATGGTTCTGGTCTTTTCAGAACCTCGATCTGCGACACGTGCCCCCACGCATTGGCATATGCGTGCCTCATCGTCTTTTTTCTGTGTTGGGGGCACGCGTCGTGGAACGCACTTGATGGTTCTGATTTTTCTAGAACCGCGATCTGTGACAGGTACCCCTGTGCGATTTATGATTGGCCATCGAACGTTCTCGGACTTTCGAGGTCGCCACAACTGCTAGCTGAAGCGTTTGAACTCTCCACGTAGTCAATTGTTTACGTTGCAGTGATAAGAGTAGGGCCTGCAGACGTTGGCTAAGCCCTCGCTATGTTTAAATTTCGGGTCAACGGTGACTCGGTGTCGGCTAGGCGAGGGTTAATTCTGAGGATCGCTAATCCGGTCTTTCGTATTTTCACGGGTAGTGGGTTCAGTTTGGTAAACATTTGCGAGTGTTGGTTTTATATGAGCGAGTGTTATTATCGTTGCATGAGAGAGAGTCTTCTGTCTATAGTTATAAAGTTCATGGTGTAAACATGACATGCAAGAGTCTCATCTATTGTAAATCTACTGTAAAAGTTTGCATAAAATTTTATGTGAATTTTTGTTAACAAATGCTAACTCAAATAGAAAAATTCAGTGTACGATGGATGAAATATTGTATTACTTTAATAAAACATTATCATTTATTACGATTAATTACATTTATATCATTTTATAGCGAATAAAATAAATGATTAATTATATAAAATAAATAATTAATAAATGAAAAATAAAATAAATAATT
>NW_017094284.1:0-960 GCF_001483705.2 Eufriesea mexicana
GCGGCCAGTATTCCTGGCGTCTCCAGAGGCAAACAGAGTGTGACAGCGCACAGTAGAGCCCAGAAGTCAATAGAACAGCAGTGTGTAGCTCAAAAGTCAAAGCTCTCCTAACCTAACGCTACGTAACCTATCCCAGCCAAACGTATAATATATCAAACTACCGTGCCGCGAACACTGTTGCTGGACACTCGAGAGTAGAGCAGTGTATAGTAGAGGAACGTAGAGCCCAGAAATCAACCGGAGAGCAGCATATAGCGAAAACGTCTCAGCCACCCCAACCTAACCAAACCATACGTAGCATAACCGATTGCAACCTGACTCAGACTAACGTGCCGAGAGCACTACTGCTGGCCTCCACATAGCCAAGCTGAATATGGCAGTGCACAGTAGAGCGCAGGAATCCACCGAGTAGCAGTGTATGGCACAAATGTCAAGGCCATCCTAATCGAACTTAGTGTACACTAGCCTAACCGAACGTGACATAACTCAACCAAACGTGCCGCCATTACCAATCCTGTCTTCCACGGAGACAAGCAGAGTGTTACAACGCACAATAGAGCACAGAAGTCCATAGAATAGCAGTGTGTGGCACAAAAGTCAAGGATGCCCTCTCCTAGCCTAACCAATCGTAACACAGCCGAACGAAAGCTAACTCAAGCTAACGTGCAGCGACCACAATTGCTGGGCTCCCCAGAGTCGAGAAGAGTATAGTAGAGCACAGTAGAGTGCAGAAATCGACCGGATAACAATCTATGCCAAGAAAGTCAAAGACATCCAGACCTTACCCATGCTAACCTAACCTAACCTAACCTAACCTAACCCAAACTATCGCAATATAGCCTAACGTAACAAAACCCAACGTAGCGTGCAGCGACCACTATTGCTGGCCTGCCCATGGTCTAGCATATTAGGATATAGCACAGTAGGGAGCAGGAGTCCACCGAATATCTGTGAAGAGCA
>NW_017094285.1:0-969 GCF_001483705.2 Eufriesea mexicana
TTTTATAACTTAATAATTTGAGAAAATGAAAGTAGTTGATATATGAATAAACAGGTGAATTAAGTATGTTTACGTGTAAATTTATTTTATAACATATCAGTTCATAGAAGTGACGGAGATATCAGTGGAAAGAGTTGGAATTAAATGATACTGTATTTGTATCTATATTACTCTAATACTTTATTACTAACAATTTTGTTCTTATTCCACAAACCCTATATATACCTTGTTTTACTCGCAACTAACGCAACTGACTCAACTAACGAGGACTGAGGACTGAGTACTGACTTATTCAGTACCGAAAATCTTCATATATATACACATATATATACTCCACTGCAACTACGGAAGCTCGTATCTACCAATTATTATATATATTGGGTGAAGTAAAAAGAAGTACAAATTTTTATAAATACAAATACTGGAATATTCAGGTGGTGTCCAATATTGTTAACTTACTTCACCTAATATAATTGCCTACAGAAAGAAATGAGACAGATTAGGTATGTTTTAGGATTTAATTGAAGACCCGAATTGTGAATTTCTCTTTAAATGATGAAACTGTTTACTCTAATTACCTTCGAGTCTGAATAGCAGTAAACAAACAGGTATAATAATTATATCCAGTGAATCTCGATAGCAAAGATCGATCATGCACAGTCAACATTATTATCAATATTCCCACTGCTATCAGCATTCACCCTGGTATCGCAAAATATCAAATATTCCATCGATATTCAACTTCGATCCATCGGTATCACTGTCAATAATTGTAAATGCGGTTCTGATATGTGTGAATGCGAATGAGGTTGAATAAATGAAACTCATTTGCGATGATATAAATATAATATGTGCTAGTGCAGACTAGTATGAGTGATGTTTGAGAAGTGTTTAGAAGAATGTGCCAGAATAAAACAGTTATGTGAAAATCGTCTAAAAGGAATATTAAGAGTGAGAGAGAGAGAGAGA
>NW_017094286.1:0-969 GCF_001483705.2 Eufriesea mexicana
AAAATACATCGAATCGCAGTGTACAGCAGAAAAGTCAAAGTTATCCGTACCTAACCCAAACTAACATACGCTACACGAACGTAGCCTGACTCAACATAGCGTGCCGCGATCATTATTGCTGGCCTCCACAGGGCTATGCAGAATATAGTAGAGCACATCATGGCGCATAAATCCACCGAGTAACAGTGTGAAGCACGAAAGTCAATGCCACCCTTACCAAACTTAATATAACGTAACCAAACCGAACGTAGCATAACTCAACCTAGCGTGCCGAGTACACTATTGGTGGCCCCCCAGAGCCGAGCAGAACAGATAAGTGGAGAGGGGAACACCGAAGTGCATAGATTCGCAGTGTACGACAGAACATTTAAAGCTATCCGAACCTAACCCAACAATAAGTAACAAAGCCCAGCGAAGACATACTCGACATAACGTGACGCAACCACTATTGCTGGCCTCTCCAAGGTCAAGCAGCGTATGGTAGAGCATGGTAGAACGTAGAAATCCACGGAAGAGCAGTGTATAGCACAAAAGTCGAAGCTATCCTATCCTGACCTAACCAACCGTTACGTAGCCAAACATCACTTGACTCATCCTAACTTGACGAGAAGTGTACTGCTGCCCTCCCTGAAGCTAAACAGAACATATTAGAGGTGAGTAGAGTGCAGAAGTCCATAGAATTGCAGTGTACAGCACAATAGTCAAAGCTACACTCTCCTAGCCTAACCAAACGTAACACAACCGAACGTAACCGTGTTAAAGCTAATGTGCCGAGACCACAATTGCTGACTTCCACGGAGCCTAGCAAAAAATATTTGAGCACGGCAGAGAGCAGGTATACTCCGATTAGCTGCGAATATCACTAAAGTCGGAGCCATTAAGCCAGATTAACATAACCAAGGTTAGCGTAGCCAAACGTAACATAACACAACCTAACGTGGCGAGAACTCTTTTGCTGCACTACTCAGA
>NW_017094287.1:0-968 GCF_001483705.2 Eufriesea mexicana
AAAGGAAAAGCTACCCTCCCCTAACCTAGCCTAACCAAACATGACCGAACGTGACATAAATCAACCTTCCTTGGCGCTGCCTCTATTCGTGGCCTCCCCTGATTCGAGCAGAGTATAGTGGAGCAATGTATGGCGCAGAAATCCACCGAATAGCAGTGTATAGCACAAGAGACAGAGGTATCCATACCTAACACAAAAAACGCAGCCTAACCAAACATAACATAACTCATCCTAACAAGCCGAGCCCACAGTTGCTGGCTACCCATAGACAAGCAGAGCGTATCAGAGCACAGTATACAGCAGAGGTCCGCCGGATAGCAGTATATAGCAGAAAAGCCATGCTGTCCTCATCCACCCTAACCAAGCGTAACACAACCGAACGTAGCATAACTCAATCTTACGTGCCCACACCACAATTTCTGGCCACCGCAGAGCCAAGCAGAATATACTAGAGAACAGCAGAGTGAAGAGATATACCACATTGCAGTGAATATCACAAAGATCAGAGATATCCTGACCAAACGTAACCTAACCAAACCGAACTTACCCAAACGTAACATAACTCAAACCTACGTTCCGCGACCACAGCTGCTGGCGTCCCCAGAGGCAAACGGATTATGATAGAGCACAGCAGAACACAGGAGTACATGTAATGTCTCAGTCGAGCACAAAAGTCGAAGATACACTGACCGAACCCACCTTAACCTAACCTTGTCCCACGTTATCTAACTCAACCTAACGTGCCGCGACCAGTATATATCGCCTCCACATTGTCAAGCAGAGCCTACTGTATAAGTGTGGAGCGTAGAAATCCAAAGAATCGTAGTGTGCAGCACAGAAGTTGATGTTACCCTAGACTAACCAAGGCAAACATAGCATAAGCAAACGTAACCTAACTCCATCTAACCGGCATTCACCACTATTGATGTCCACCCCAGAACCAAACAGAATATACTGGAGCACACTAG
>NW_017094288.1:0-965 GCF_001483705.2 Eufriesea mexicana
CGAAGGAAACTCGTGGAAATGGGTCAAAGCGGATTCAGCGCGAACCCACCTGTTGCCCCGTTCATCTTCGTGCATGCACGTGTACGCGCGCTCCTGTGGAGGTGCACGCGTGTGCGGGCATAAAATATATACGTTATATCGTATATACGTAGGTGCAGGAAGCACGAACGAATGGCGAAACTGGTGGAGGTGAATGGTCGGAACGCGTGCGGCTAGACCAGCTCGGATTGCCATCGATCGAACTCTTTCGAGCTACAGGTGCACCGGATACGCGGCGCGCTCGCGTCATCCCCTATTGTGCGGACGCTCCGGGCGGAATGCACCGAAATTGCACGTCGAAGGTTGGCTGACACGCGGTATTCGCGTTTTCGCGTGATCCCGGCGATTACCGCGATTGTCGAGGCTCGGTAACAGGGATCGTCTCTGATGCGGCAAACGTTCGCCTTGGGAAATGGGGTTTCTTTGGGCCGGGTTTATGGACACGGGCGGTTAGGATATTCCCCGTCGCTGCTCCGGACATCGGAAAGAGAGAGAGAGAGAGAGAGAGAGAGAGAGAGAGAAACCTGGAAACTTTGTTCCCACTTTTTTGCCACTCGGTTACATGTGCTTTTAATGTCTTGCTCTCCTACGTGGCGAGTAACGAGCGTAATAAACTCGCCGTACGAGGAGGTGTGTTTAGGTAAAGCCGTGGAACGCGCAACTCGAGATTAGGCCTCGGGTCAAACTCTCTCTCTCTCTCTCCGTACGTCGATGCGCGGGTCGTTGAACGACGAATCTTCCTAGACGCGATCTGGCTAGTCGTATCTCCGTCGCCGAAGGAAACTCCCCGCCGTTCCGATGGACAAACCCCGCGTATTCCGTGTCTCGCAGACAAGATGGAGTAACGCGGCGCGTAAACACCGGGACGCTCTCTGCTTCGTAATTAGAATTGCCGAGGACGCGGTATGCAGCGGCGGCGGCGGCGG
>NW_017094289.1:0-969 GCF_001483705.2 Eufriesea mexicana
ACCAGCTTATCACGGCAGCCGCTGTATTAATCTGTTCCATGATGATTTAAATTTTGTAGCAACTCTAGAATGACACAGGACATATCCATTATCCGCCGAGGTATTAAGAATTCACAACAGAGTACTGAGTACAGCCATCCTCACAGTACTATAGCCGTTGGACGACACTGTTCACTGGTGACGCAAGTTTCAAAGCAATTCTGGAATAATCGACGTAAGCAACGATTATAGCTAGTGACATTTACAATTGACAGTGCGGTGCATAGTACATCTACCAACAGAGCACCGCTGCCACTGGAATAATCTGTAGACGGATGATGTATATACCGCAGCGCTTTTAGAATGACAAAAGTCAGATCCATTACCCCTCGAGACAGTACTAATTGTCATCACTGCAATGAGTACAGCCATCACCTCGGTATTCAAGCCGTTGGATAACTTTGCTCGCTGATAATTTAAATTGCAATGCAATTCTATAATAATCAATATATAGTACGGTTATGGCTTCAGACATTTCCAATTGGCATTGCGGTACGTACTACATCCACCAGTATAGCACTGTAGGCGTTGGACTAAACATTTCAAAGATGATTGAAACTCTATAACAATCCTAGAATGACAAGGAACTCTCGAAATATGGACAATTCACAGCACAGTACACAGTACAGCCATCATCACTGTACTGTGGGCGTTCGATTAATACTTCACTCAGGATTTACATTCTGCAGCAAACCTAGTATAATCAATGTACATGTCAGATATGGCTAGAGGTATTTACGATTGACAGTACAGTTGGTGGCGTCCACCAACAGAGCACAGTTGTCGTTAGATTATTCCTTTCACTGATGATTTAAACTCTATAGCAATTTTTGGATGATCAACGTATACATGATATATCTGTAGCTGTATTGACAAACGACAATACAGTACTGGGTGTAACCATCTACACAATACTTCAGCAATTGCATT
>NW_017094290.1:0-970 GCF_001483705.2 Eufriesea mexicana
CCAATTTTACGATGAATGCGACACGAATTTTAATTGCAAGGGGTCGAGAAATAATGAGGATGAAACGCAACTGTTAGTAATTAATATAATTATTATGGTAATTAATTTAAGATATTGGCAAAATTGCAATTGACTCGCTATATTCGATGTCATTTATTACGTTTCATAATGTCATCATATTTGTCATGCTTTATCAACTTGAAATTATTACGCGATGAATTGATGATCAAACTGAACATACAGAACCTTGTTTACAATTCACACTGTTAGCAGCTTCTTGAATTCTTATTAATATTGAACAAATAATGTAATATCATTACGTAAAAAAAATGTAGCAGTCTATTGAAAAATTAACTTGACCTTGATATCTCATCCACTATTTCCCCACCAAAGATAATATTTATACCACATTACGAAGCAAACAATTTTTGTCTCAATATTTTTTTTCTATCTATATAGTCCAGATAAAACAGACACCCTGTATAATAATGCTATATTCTATTCGGTCTATATGTATCATGGATGTTCATTCCTTTTGTCATATATTGCTATGTAGTTTGATCTATAAATTGATACTTATAGGCAATGGAAGACAATTCGTGTGTCCATTTTTATCTATATTGAGTATGTTAAAAATGTTGCGTTTATTACATTATGATTTATCAGATGCCTTCTGTAAACGTAGAACCCTAAAGTTATATTGTTCAAGCACCTCACACATAGGTTACCTCCATGTCAGTACATATTAAGGGGGCAGCACAATTCGACGCGCTTAAAAATTAGCGTTACTTTAAAGAAACACCGGAGAAATTAGAAATCGCTTGGTTAATATAAGCTCTTGTGACTCGTTTCAATATATTATAAGCTAATTATGTAGAACAACATTCAATTTTGAATGTCCAAATCCTGAAGTAATCTTTTTCAATATGGTGTTTTGGTGTGCAGGATTCCAACCGAATGGTGATAGTGA
>NW_017094291.1:0-971 GCF_001483705.2 Eufriesea mexicana
AAAAATTCTTAGAGTGCGTTTAAGAATTCTTGCAACGCGTAGCATAGTGATTTAAAATTGTAGGTGTATATTATAGACCGAAAATTTTGCGTTTCTTTGGTTCTTATGATTGTAGTGAGATAGGTATTTGGTATTCAAAATTTGGAGCATTCGAATATTCATAGTATTTTAAAGAGAATATTCCAAAGATATTTGTAACTAAATATCTCTCGAATTTTTATTTAATAATCCAAGGAAAAAGGAAATTAGTAGTAAATACGTTTCTTTCCCTCTTATGACTGTAAACTAACTGGTACTTGGTATCCCAAATTCGGAGTATTCGAATATTCATAGTTTCCTAAAGAGAATATTCCAAAGATATTTGTAACTAAATATCTCTCGAATTTTTATTTAATAATCCATGGAAAAAAGAAATCGGTGCTAAATACGTTTCTTTCCCTCTTATGACTATAATTTCACAGGTACTTGGTATCCCAAATTCGAAGTATTCGAATATTCATAGTATTCTAAAGAGGATATTCCAAAGATGCTTTCAACTCAATATCTCCCCAATTTTTATTTAATAATCCACGGAAAAAAGGGATCGATACTAAATCAGTACTAAATAGTCAGATATTGCATGTTTTAAAGGTTTTTGCAGCAGACCGGTGACACACTGCCGTGACACACTGCTTTAAATCACAGTGGTCGTTGTCAGTATTCTCGAGACAGTCGTTCATATTGTTTAGTAGAGTGTTGTTTTCGTTGTCATAAATTGCATTCATATGAGAAATTACACTTAACTATCATTTATCTAAATCGTATCAAAGAACTGCAGCGAGTCGACAAGTATTTATACTCGTTCAATAACGTACTTCAAATGATTACTATTGTTTTACGACACGAATTCCAAAATTTTTATTAATGAAAGCATTGCATCGAATAAAGTCAAATATCACGACAGACTGAATTTAAAACAGCGAATATTTCGA
>NW_017094292.1:0-971 GCF_001483705.2 Eufriesea mexicana
ATTTCTTATTTGCATTCCTCAATGAGACTCGCCATCTTGGCCAAACTTGCGCGAGTTTCAGCGACAGTTCGCACGATGGTGCAACAAATCGGGGATTCAAAGGCAGCGAGAACAAAACGAAAGATTGGAAATGCATCGACAACCTTTCACTCTCGTGAATTCGCGCGCGAATTGACAGGAACGGCACGCGGGGTCCACGCGTCGATTAAATTCCCCACTCAGGGTGCTTTGAAACGAGACCAGGGGCGAAGCGGCGCCCGCTGCAAACGCCTGGAGAACTCGATTTCCAAATCCCGTGCCCGATAACGCAATAACTCCTCGCGTTTGTTTGTTTTGCCAGGGAATCGCGAGGAACGCGTTCCGGGACGCGATGAATTATCGCCGTGTTTTCCTTATTTTTCGCGCGGCGAACAATGGCCGTCGGAGTCGACGCGAAATTTGAAAGGTTTCAATACATCCCCCGGGGTGAATGCGAAGAGGAAACGCTCCGATAATGTGCACAACGGCCTCCTACGAATGGCGGGAGGACGCATCGCGAGCAGCCAAGCCGCGATAAATAATTTCCCGCAATCCGTGTGCGTGTGCGGGTGTACACGCCTGTATCGGTGGCCGACCTCTGCAGCCTTTTATTTTGCCATCCTCCGTTTGATTTAAGCCCCGTGGAATGCCATCCATTTCTAAGGCGCGCGTCCCGGGCTAAATTATCGCGCCCCGGCTGACCCATTTCCGGTCCCCTCATCGCGTAATATTATTCGCGCCAGTGACACCCGGCTGCGTTGCTTTGACGATACCTCGCTACTCCGTCGAACAGGATCCTGTTCCCGATGAACCGATTGATAGTCTGGCTGGTGGAGTCCTAATCGTCCATGAGAAAAATCGAAAGTAGCTAATAACAACGTCATAATTGATTTTGGGAATGATTCCGTGGAAATTATGGCGTCTATGAAGCTCGAACTGGTGATAGTTCAGGG
>NW_017094293.1:0-971 GCF_001483705.2 Eufriesea mexicana
GTGGTGTTCATTGGGTGGACTGTCACCGTGTATTCCTTGGATATTTTTTCCCTCTTTTTCGAGGGTCTTTTCAGGGGGGAAAGAGGTCTTTCTTTCTTTTGTGACGTTCGATGGGAGGTGTATGATTCGGTGGGAGGAATATTACCTTCGTGGTGATCGGTCGTTGATGGGATCTCTAGGTAGGTGGATGGATGGGAGATTCAGAGGGTTGGGGATTGCTGGATTTTTGGAGGTGCTTGGTTCGGGTGTAGCGGAGTTCTGATGGAGTGTCGATGGTTGTAATAAATAGTTTGTGTGTGTCTTGGGGATTTTAGAAGTGGAAATAAAAATTGGACGGAATTATAGCTTCCTTTTCTAATCTTCTAATTTTAATATGGAGAGGGTTTACGTTTCTTAAGTATCATTGGTTTCTTGTAATTTTTAGTTGCTCTTTATTTACCAAATTCAATGGTGAATTTAGATGCATCGGGAGGAATATTGCTTGGGTATCGATTGCTGATCAATTCCGTATTTTCAGTGGGAGTTTGGTACAATTGGAAGATTGGAATTTCTTTTCATAACGTTTGTTTGGAGGGAGAAGTAATGCTAATTGGATGAGACGATATTGGTAAGATTATGTTTATTTTAAATAGGAAATCGCAGGAGCTACGTTTAATACCAATGTTCCCCAAAAGCAGTCTCTCCGTTGAAGTACAAAAATTGGTATTGGCTATTGGTTTCTCATTCTCAATACACCATACAGGATATTTCTGAAATTTATGATATACGGATCCGCGAGTATACCATATTCCAATTCTTAATATATTTCATCTTCGACTAATTTATTTTGTCTCCTATTTAAATAGGTTCTGCACATGAGCAAGTAATTCAATTCCTGTAACAGGAAATTTACTTTAAGACAGTTTCTGAAACATTATGAACGCACCAACCATTCAAGGATTCTATGATCCTATTTTATCTTATTTTAATTT
>NW_017094294.1:0-969 GCF_001483705.2 Eufriesea mexicana
GTAAAGCGCAAAAGTCAATGCTACCCTCTCCTAATCTCGCCAAACTTAAAGCAGCCGAAAGTAACCAAACCAAAAAGACGTGACGAGATCCCTATAGCTGCCCTCCACAGAGCCGGCAGATCATATTAGAGGTGAATATAGCGCTGATATCCCTAGAAACGCAGTGTAACGCGGAAAAGCAGGAGCTATCCGAACCAGCTTAAGCTTACATACCATAACCATACGTAGCCGAACACAACATAACGTGCCGCGAGCAGTATTGATAGCCTCCGCAGGGCGAGGTAGAAAGTAGTAAACGAGAGTAGGACGCAGAAGTCCGTAGAATCGCAGCGTACAGCAGGAAAGTCACGGATAACCAAGCATTACCCATACTTACGTATCCTATCGTAACATAGAAAATCTCAGCATAACGCGCCGCGACCGCTGTTGCTGGCCACGCCTGGGCCAAGTCGATGAGAGAATAGCACAGTAGGGGGCAGGAATCCACCGAATAGCAGTGTATACCACGAAAGTCAAAACTACCCTAACCAAACTTAACCTAACCTAACATAATCAAACGTAACCCAACCCAACCTAACGTGCCGAGAACACTTTTGCTGGCCTCCCGATTGCCAAGTAGAAATATTAGAGCTTAGTAGAGCGCAGAAACACGCGGATGGCGGAGTAGAGCACAAATGTATAATCTACCCTCTCCTAACCTCACCAAACGCAACACAAACAAACGTAGCATAGCTCACACTAACGTATCGAAACCACTATTGCTGGCCTCCCCTGCGCCAAGCAGAACATAGTACTGCACAGCAGAGCGCAGAATATCATCGCATTGCAGTGTATACCGCAAAAGTCGAACATATACTGACCTAAGCTCACCTCACCTCAGCAACCCAAACGTAGTGTAACACAACATAACGTGACGAGACCAATATTACAGGCCTTCCCAGATCCAAGCGGAAAATATTAGAGCACACT
>NW_017094295.1:0-973 GCF_001483705.2 Eufriesea mexicana
ATATCTCAAAATAGTGTCATTATAATCATGACGACGAATATGGATATTAGAATAATGATTTCGATCGTGTTGACACTACAATAATCACGTTACATGGACCACTTTGCACATATAGTACCTACATACGTTAACACTAATCTTCACGTACAATTGAACAAATTAACAACCCTAACACTTATTCTATGGTCGAAAAATGCCAACTATAAAACAACGAGGAATGAAAACGGAAAAAAGTGGAGAAAAATAGGAAAAGGAAGAGAGAAGAGCGAAACACAGGAGAAAACATCGTCCACATCTACCCGTGACATTTGGAACAAAGGTCCGCGGAGAGGTCAACGCGTTAACAATCACGGCGACGTTTATGAAACGCAGCGAATGCTTCTCGATTTATTCGGTAAATACGACAAAGTTTATTCTCACGCTTCATTCAGTGTAACTCGAACGTTGATTTACGGCGTCTGTGCGGCACGTAAAGCCGGACACAATGCGCGCCACGCTCAGGAGGCTCGGTAAAACGGGTTCGTTTCAATCGTCCTTAATCGAGTAAGTTCGCATATAGTTGTTTGTTCTCCGTCCGCCGTCATGGCTATTCCACGTGTGACCCACTGGAGCACAATGGCCGCTGCTCTTTCCCCCGGTCGCTCCCCGACTGTCACCAGCCAGTGCCTGTGTAAATACGATACGGCACTCGCTTTTCGTGCTTTCAAGCACAGTTTAAAAACGAGGAAAGGTCAAAAAAAGCAGAGATAGAGAAGGACTCTGCGCGCGGATCGGTGAAAAAGGGGGCGCTGCGTAACAGCCAAGGATGGAAGGCCTGGTTGAAATTGCTCCGCTTGGTTTCCAATTTACCAGCTTGTACCACGAGGGGTACCTACCCCTGTGCTGCCGTTCGAAAATAACTCGCTCAAAAATAATATTCCGTCGCAGCGGAAACCAGCCTCTGGTTCCTTCTTCCGAGTTACTCGTTGAAAAT
>NW_017094296.1:0-973 GCF_001483705.2 Eufriesea mexicana
TGGGTGCTCAATCATCTGTTTGTGTTTCTGAAGGCTCTAATGTTTGTCATGATGGATCTGACCGAAGAAGTATCGAACGGTGCTATAGATATGGCCAAGGCAAACTTGGAGAAAATGCTGAGAGTTTGTGTGAATCCTGGCATTCAGGACGGGAATACGGAATTGATAGAGGCACAGAACAAAAGTCTGTACGAAGTTACTCATGAATTAGTAAGGCAAGTGACTTCGCCACACACTCTTGTACGAGAACAGGCTATGTCTTCGTTACGATTGCTCGCTGAAATACAGAACAAAACGGTCACTGAAGTAATGGAACCGCATAAGGAGGTCCTGGCAGACATGATCCCACCCAAGAAACATTTGCTTAGACATCAACCGGCGAATGCTCAGATCGGTTTGATAGATGGAAACACGTTTTGTACCACGTTGAATCCACGTCTCTTCACAATCGATTTAACAGAACACGATGTGTTCTTTCAGGAACTTTTAGCACTCAGCGAGGCAGAGGATGCCAATCTCAATAAACTACCTTGCTACAAATCCGTCTCGAACCTCATACCTCTCAGGAAATCGGCTCTGAGAGCTTTAGCTGCCTGTCATTACATCGTGGCCTGTCGTGAAAGGATTTTTGGTGTTTTGTACAAAGCTTTGGAGAAACCGAACGCAGAGTTACAAGAAGCAGCCTTTGAATGCATGCAGAAGTTTATAGCTGGTTTCCAAATTGACATGCAATCCGTCCACGCCATTATGCGTCCCATGCTGTTAACTTTGGGTGACCATAGGAACCTTAGTCTTAATTGCGTTAAAAGACTTTCGTATCTAACTCAGTTATTTCCCAGTACATTCAGTACTGCTCTCTGTGAGCAACTGTTGCAGCACTTGAAGAAACTATTGGAGAATTTAATTCAGGCCCACAAAGGTATATCGAAGTCTGGGGAAAACGAACAGAAAATAGCTACCATCATAGGAATCT
>NW_017094297.1:0-969 GCF_001483705.2 Eufriesea mexicana
CGACGACGACGACGACGACGACGACGACGACGACGACGACGAAGCCGACGATGGTGCGTCACGGCGCGACCGGTTGTTCGACTCTGTTCGTTATGTCACCGCGACTCGCAAAAATGATGTCGCCTCGTTTCGCGCCAGCGTCTCGAGAGATCCTAGAATCGATAGGGAAGCGCACTCGCCGGATCGAAACCTGTTCTTAAAATTGATTTAACGGTTATCCGTTCCAGACCGGCTCGTCGATTTCCCTCGAAACGCGAACCGAACAAAGAATTCCTCACCCGAGGAAAGAAATAATCACCCCTGCACCGTATCTCGCCGGTTAATCGTACGCTCCTTGCCATGCATAATTAAAGGCAATTCGCGCTTCCACGTAATAATCGGACTCGCGTGGTTGCGCTCCGAAGCAGCACGAGCCGAGGAACTTGCCTCGTCGCTCACGCAGGAACCGGAAGCGCGTGTCCGTCGGAACGTCCAACTGCTCTCTACCTCTCTGTACCTCTCTCTCTCTCTCTCTCTCTCTCGCGTCTCTCCATCGAATTCGCCCCGTCGCCGCTTCGATCGCAGATTTCCGCGGAAAAACCCGTTGCCGGCTACGCGTTCCGAGTATCGGTTCCCCGCGAGATCAATGGATCGTTTCTAGTTTGCGCGCGTACGTTTCGAAGCACGGGATCATTATAGCTCTCGAGCGGACTGCCGGTAAATCTGCCCAACGACCGACTGGTTTGTCTACGCGAGTACGCTGGATTACTAGTTGTCGAGGCTATCCACGATCGCCCGTCCGATTATTAATATTACCATCCGACCCGCGCCAACGCCGCTCGAGTAGCTGAAAGATCGTAACGCGACACCTTTCAGCGACACCTCCCCGAATCGATCGGCTCGCCATCCGTTCGCCTTTATATCCCCCGTCGTTCCTTCCAACCTCCGCTCGTCTATTCCGCCAAGGTGGCCACGGGATACGGACCACGG
>NW_017094298.1:0-974 GCF_001483705.2 Eufriesea mexicana
CCCTGAGCTCTGCTGTGCCCTGCTGTGGTTAGTATCGGTTATGTTTATTATGGAATCTGTGCTATTTGCAGCTGTTCTTTGGCATTCGGAGAATTACTGGGGTCCGTTGGGCTCTCCTGCGCCCCGGTGCGCTCTTCTACCATCAGATGCACGCTGCTGTGCACCGTTCTGCTTGCGGCTTCATCCTATGCGGCATCGGGAACTGAAGTTCTGTGCTGTGGTGACGGTGCAGCTCGGAGTGGTGCCGACCTGGGCAGTAGCGTCCTGTGCTGCTCTATGCGGTGATATTCGGCGTTACTGGTTGCTCAGCATTGCTGTGCTATGTTCTGCAGCTCGCTTCTGCGGCGGTAGAATATAAAAATTTCATGCAAAATTAATCGATGTTCTCTATTTCCAAGCAGATGCGCCATCCAATCCAGTTGAAGCTTGTGAACGGCAAAACAGTAACAGTCTGTAAAAATTCAGCGCCTCCCACCGAAGAAGTACCAAACACTGCACAATACACATCCCTCTCCCTTTCTTGCATATGAATACGGCCGTAAGCGTGTAATTCTAGCTTTTGCACAGCAAATATCGTTTTCGTGAGAGCTTCGTGCTTATGATACTACGCGTAATAGGAAATAAGATACGGAAATAGGAAGGGTATAATTTTGTGTTACAATTGAGACGGTAATGGATGATAGTTAATCCAAAGTTCCATAAAACTGTTGATAGCAATTCGTATAATGCGCGGATCAAGGAAGATTGCATTAAAGTTATATCCTTAGACGTAGGTAGCGAAACTAGGGTAATTGTATAAAGAAAATGTGTACATGCAGTTAACAAAGAGAGCAGAGTACCTCAATCAAAACACTAATATCTATTAGAATCGCCATTAGTCAAGTACAAAGGCAATGATAATGGCGCTTAATATGATAATTGATCATATGCATAACGTCAACTCATTGGCAGATATCAATAATCCTTTTTAATAA
>NW_017094299.1:0-974 GCF_001483705.2 Eufriesea mexicana
CACGGGTTCATAGAGGGTTAAGATAAATTAATGCGCGAAGAAAATTATAATAAAATCTCATATTAATTATATAATAATAATTTCAGAATAACAAATACAGAATTTTAGAGTTAGAAAATTATGCAAAATTAAGCTAATAAATTATCTTTATCATTTGTCCTTTTACTCTTTACGATATGTTTTTAATAATAATTTATTAGACGTGCTTTATATTGTGAGTTTGCTATTTAACAATTATATATTTATTACAAATTATAATATATACACGTTGCAAAAAGATTACAACGATCAGGTATGTCTGGTGAAAATTTCTCTTAATAGTATTATTATCTCGTCACTGTTCACTTTTACGCTTTTAATAACAAAATATTGGCTCTGATCTATAACTGATCTATAACAATTGCACAATCTAGATCTTCCACTCGCATTCACGCTAATAAAAGCAAATCCACACATATTTGATATATAAGATTATTCATAATTTATGATCATGATTGTTTATTATTGTTATTGTTGTCTACGAACTATAGTTTACAGCTTTGCCTTATTCGGAGGGGGTCAATCGCGTGGAAAGAATTTTCCTAATAATACCGATAGTTCTTTAAATAAAATTTCGAAGAAATTCGTAGAAATTAATTTTGTAAACAATCGTCTTGCACGAGTGAAAGAAATTTATTTTGAAAAAAGTGATTGCAACGTAACCTGCATGCCACCTAAGTTCCTCCTGCTCTTTATTTTAATACATTTTACAAAATTAATTATATAATTGTAAAGTTTAACGTATTTATTAAATTATATAATTTAGCATAATTATATAATAATAATAATAATACTAATAAAGTTTATGTATGAGAGTCCCATATACCGATATGAATTCGCAAATATTTTGGACAAGATGTTACCCTAAGTCACGAGACAAAGGACATACAGTAACGACAATAATTTATCAACGTCGTGTTCTTCTGCCACAAACA
>NW_017094300.1:0-973 GCF_001483705.2 Eufriesea mexicana
TGCCCTGACCACCACTGCTCGCCCCCAGAGTCGAGCGTAGTATAGTAGATCATTCTATAGCACGGAAATGCACCGAATAGCTTTGTACACCACAAAAGTAAGAGAAACCCTAACCAAATCTTCGTAACCTAACCCAAAGAAGCGTAACGTAACCGAACATAACCTAACCCGGCATATCGGGCCGAGACCACTATTACTGGCATCCCCAGCATCTAGCAGAGTATAGTAGAGCAACCTAAGGCGCAGCGATCGGCCAAGTAGCAGTGGATGGCGCGAAAGCCATAACTATCGAATCCTACCCTTCCTTAACGTAGTATAACCATACGTAACGGACACAACCTGGGGAGCCGCGATCGCTGTCACTCGCCCCACGAGAGCAAAGCAGAGTATAGCAGAGTAATGTAGGACGCTGAAATCGGCCGAATAGCAGTGTATAGCAAAAAAGTCACAGCTATGCCAAACTAAACCTAGCCTAACCAAGCTGAACGTAACCAAACCAAACATGCCGCGACCACTACTCCTGGCGTTAACAGACAGAGGCATAGTGTGACAGAGCACAGTAGAGCGCAGAGGTTCATAGAATAGCAGTGTATAGCACGAAAGTCATAGCCATCTCCGCCTAACCCAAGGAAACCCAACAAAGTCAAACGTAGTTTAACGATGCCTGACGGGCCGCGGCCACTATTGCTGGCCTCCTCAGAGCGAAGCAGGACATATTAGAGGAAATTAGGGCGCAGAAATCCATAGCATTGCAGCGTACAGCAGAAAAGTCAAGGATATCCAAACCAAACCCAAACTAACATAACCTAGCGTATCGAAACCAAACTCAACGTAACGTTCCGCGGCCACCATTGCTGGCCTCCCCAGCGTCTAGCAGATCAGAGTAGAGTACAGTGGAGTGCAGGAATGAACAGAATAACTGTGTATAGAACGAAAGTGGAAGATACCCTGACAAAGCCTAGCCTGACCTGAT
>NW_017094301.1:0-975 GCF_001483705.2 Eufriesea mexicana
GCTCGCTCGCTCGTTCGTTCCTTCCTTCCTTCGTTCGCTCGTTCGTTCGTGGGTTCTTTCGTTTCTCAGTCCATCCGTCACAGTTCGTTCGTTCAATCTCTATCTTCTTATCTGAATTGCATACGCCGTAAATGCATAGAGTCGTAAGGAGGGACGGAACGCCAGCAGGCCGGAGAGACACGGAGTCATTCTACTTGTTTTTCTGTCTGTGTACGCGCGCGCGCGCACGTCTTAACCCTCGTTGAAGGCTTTGGTTTCGCGGTGTGTTCGTCAGCGGTTCGAAGAAAAAACTGCCATTGAAAGTTCTTACTTCGCTCCCCCGAAAGACGACCGGGCATTTCGAAACGTCGTCGGAAGAGTTTCCACACCCCCGGGCCCCCCTTTCTTTTTCTTGTCCCGCAGCGGTCTCGAGCACGCTGCTGCTATATCGAATGTTGCCGCACCGTGGGTTCGTTTCTCCGTTTCCACTCCGCCTTGTTTTTCCCTTTCGAGTCTTAGCCCGGTTTAATCCCGCGACGTTTAAAAGGAACTGCACCGCGGACACGATGGGGTGGGTGGGTCGGTCGCGGCCGGGGCTTTCGCAGAATGGCGACGAGGGTCGCGGGATACGCGGAAATGCGGAGGATCGCTCGGTGATCGCGCGATTACGGACGACGGACACGTTCACGCGATTGTTGGCAAGTCGCGCGCGCTTTCGCGAACACGTAAGGAGGTACGTATTAAAAAGATCATGCGAAAAGAAACGTTGAATCCTGGCCTCGTCTTCGCGGCGAGGCACGCCAGCCAGAATCGCCCCGCGAATCATTTGAAAGGACGCGACAATAACTCGGCTTGCGTGGAAGGGAGACCAGGCGCGTTTTGAAAAGACACCGACGAAGAAAGACTTCTTCCGGGATTTATCGCGCTTTCAACGCGACCATCGAGTTTGTTCTTTACACGTCCCCTTCGTCCTTGGGAAAGAAACGAACCCAGCGG
>NW_017094302.1:0-976 GCF_001483705.2 Eufriesea mexicana
ATCCACAATTCCCAAAAACAATCAAACTTCTCCAAAGAAATCTCTTCATATCTGTCAAACCCACCCTCCAACCTTGCGACGTCCTTCCAACTCCACTCATCTCCTCCCCCGCGTTGTTGAGATTGACGAGTAATCCCTGAAAGATTCCTCGACTGCCAGAAACTCGGTAAAACCCGATCAGAACGTCAGCAAAGTCTGGACGAGAGTCTGAGGCGAAAAAGCGGTGGCAACTCGCGCGGCCGGAAAGCTCGCAAGCGTGGGCCAGCGTCGCCAGATATTTCGAGGCGTCGTTTACAGGGGCTGTCGATGGCGCGATCGTCGTGACGTCGATAGCCGCGTCCGTTTCAGCGACGGTCCCACGTCATTGCTTGCGGGCTGACTTATTTATATTCACCGGCACGGTAGGCGCTCGCTACTATTTAGACCTGTTGCAGTCGCAATTGGAATTCCCGTTGCAGATGCGGCTAGCCGGCCGCCGTGGCCGCTTCCTTGGCAACGTCTTGCCCTCTGTGAATTACAGCGTCGATGGCGTCGCCGACCCGTAACGCTTAGTCGCGAATATTTTCGGGCCGCTCCTTTCAGCGGCCCCCTTCGGTGACAATGTTGGATCGGCCGAGGGTGCGTCGCGACGCTAATGCGGACGCCGTTTGCCAGATTCGGTGGAAGGACATAGTAAGCCGCGTTATTGATTGTACCGACGAAAATGCTAGGTCAGTGATGCAGTTTCGCGCCGCGGCGTGAGTATGAACCGCTTTTAGTGGGCGCTTATGGTCGCGACGCTGCGAGAATCTTATTCGTTCCCTGAGGAATCGAAATCGTAAATGATAGTATAGGAAAAAGATTTTGATTTTCTTCGATTTTTATTTTTAGAAAAATTGGTCTTTTTGGGTATAGGGGGCAGAGGATGGGGGAATGTGGTTGATAATCGCGATGCTGGGGGAATTTTATTCGTTCCCTGAGGAATCAAATCTTAAAT
>NW_017094303.1:0-976 GCF_001483705.2 Eufriesea mexicana
CAAAAGTCAAAGCTATCCCAACCAAACACAGCATAACCTAATATGATCGAACGGAATCGAACTCAACTTAATTTGCCACGACCACCATCCATGGCGTCCCTGGAATCAAGCAGAGTGTGATGGCGCGCAGTAGAGCGACGAAGTCCATAGATTAGAAGTGTGCAGCACGAAAGTCAACGCTATCCCAGCCTAAGCTAACATAGCCTAACCTAACCAAACGTAATCGAACACAGACTAACGTGCCGGGAGCAATACCGCTGGCCTCCCCATAGGCGAGCAGAATATACTAGTGCACAGTAGAGCGCATAAGTCCACCTAATAGCAGTGCGTAGCGCAAAATTCGCAGAAACCCTGAATCAACGTGACCTGAACTAACCTAACCAAACACAGACTAACAAAGCCTAACATGCCTTGCCCACAATAGCTGTCCTCCCCACCGCAAAGCAGGGCACATTACAGGGGAGTAGAACTCAGAGGTGCATGGAGTGGCAATGCATAGCACGAAAGTCAAGGATATCCTAACCTAACCCTAACAAACCTAACCTAACCAAGTGTAATATAACCCATCCTATCGCGCCGCAGCCACTATTTAAAGAACTCCCAGATGATAGCAGGTAATGTTAGACAACAGTGGATCGCTGAAATCCACCGAGGAGCAGCGTATAGCACAAAAGTCAAAGCCATCCGTACCGACCTTAACCAAACCTGACCTAATCAAACGTAACCTAGATAGACCGAACGTGACACGACCACGTTTGTTAGGCCTCCCTGCAGAAAAGAAGATGCTAGAAGAGCAACGCAGTGCACAGATTTCGACCGAAGAACAGTGTATAGCACAAAGGACAAAGCTACACTAACCAAGCATATCCGAACCTAGCCAAGCCGTGCGTAACATAACCCAAACTTGCGTGCCAGTACCACCATTGCTGGTCTCCCCAGACGCAAGCAGACATTACTAGGGCACGGTAAAGCGCAG
>NW_017094304.1:0-976 GCF_001483705.2 Eufriesea mexicana
TCAACCATCGACGAAAGAGAAAGTTGGTGTCTTCGTGTGTTATAAATAGAAGTGAATAGTGAATAAAACTTCTCCGTCAGGGAAAACTCCCGCTTTTCCCCCATACCCGTGACGATCGTTCATCTTTCGAGATTCCGCCGGCGAAACTCTTTCTTTCCGGAACTCTGTCAAGATCCATCGGTGGACCACGGTGTGATCGGTGACCCGGTGCGAGAGGTGTCATCCGCGTTTGTCTTTCTTTCCTCTCTATCCCTGCGTTCTTTTTCCCCCGGTTATCCCTTTGCGCTGTTTTCTCGAAACGCGACACGGGACACACGGTGCCAAACGTTATGCAACGAGAGAGCAGTGAAACCCGTGGATCGATTCCGTAGTTACTCGCGATTTAACGACAACAGTGGCACGAGGAACAGCCGCTTATCGATCGCCCAGGACTACGCGATACGTCGAAGGACGGATCCTTTATTTTCCTATTTTTCCCTCTTCCTGCGTTCGCCTCGGACGCCTCGCGTGTCCCTTGCGTTTAATGACAGCTGTATCTGGTAACGGTACGTGTTTATATTAGCCGTGTCGAGCAAGAGATCAACGAACTAAATGGTGCGTCGAGAGAGGATCAGAGGGTAAACTGGAAAGGAATCGCAAGGTACACCACCGGAGGTTAATCGAGGGGTTGTCAACGATGATTCACCCTGCCCTAGGACTCGTGTGACTCGGTGATCCGGCTGGGGAATCGACAAAAAGTCTCACCTCGTGCGTGTTCCAGAATAGCCACCAGGAACCTATCCACCCACCCTCGATCAGGACGAAAGTGTCCCTGCTGCTAGGAAAAAGATTCCTACCTCCACTCGGATGCAAAAGGTCCTCCGTTTACTCTGGTACGTCACGATTTGTTCTTTCGGTACGATCAGCGATCGTTCCGTTAATCGATTGACAGTTCTTTGCCAAGTTTCGCGTTCTCGCGATTCTTTTCTCTCATTTA
>NW_017094305.1:0-977 GCF_001483705.2 Eufriesea mexicana
CAATATCAGTATGTTATGATATCTCTATTTAATTCTAGGTTGGCTGACCATATAATATACAAGATGGATGTCCTTAATGGTGAAATAAAAATTCATAAAATGGAGATGGCTTAGGCAGTCCGAAAGGAATGAAATTAATTTAGGTTGTGGCTCCTTGTTATAACTAGATATATAGAATACAGTGAGATTGAAAGGTATGTTGTATCCCTGATCTATGTAAATATTAATGTCTGTGGTCAAAGTCAATGGCCATTGCTAATGTATTAAGTTTCAGAATGATGGAGCTGAGCTATATAAAGAAAAGAGTGTTGTTTGAATGAAAACAGTGAGAAATGGAAATGCAAATTATGTTTAATCAAGAAAGAGGAAAGAGGTAGCATATATATCAACAGAGAAGGATGTGTTGCATGGACATGCTAATATAAGGGTTATTAAGGGTATGGAGAATGAACACATAGTGATGCTTATAAAAATTAAACATAAATTGAATATAGAGTGTAAATATTGTATTAAGGTTCAAATGTGTAGAAATGTCTACAGGAATTCAGAAACTATAAAAGCAACAGGAATAATGGGGCTGTTGCACATGAAATTGATTGTGCCAATAAAGTCAACGTTAAAATGAGGTAAAAGGTACGTCTTAACTGCTGATCATTATTCGAAAAAAGAACCAATTGGTTGTCTGATTTATAAATGGCTAAAGATTTAATATGAAATATTATTGATGAAGAATTTTTTTTTATTATAGAAGACTTACGAACATGAGTAATATTTATGTGCAACAGCCGGTCACTATGCATAAGGTAATAAGTATCATTTAATAATATTTCAATGGATTGTATATCTGTTTTTAGAAATTTAACTAATACACAATATTTACATTCTAAATTTCTATATTAATATATTAAATAGTTTCTAATTTGAATTAGAATAATAAATAATAAATTTTAATAAATTTTATTTTAAAAGTATTTTAC
>NW_017094306.1:0-977 GCF_001483705.2 Eufriesea mexicana
TGCAGCCGTTGTACTTATCTGATCAATGATGGTTTATAATTCACAGCAATTCTACAATGGCAAAGGCCATATCCACCATCCCTCGAGATATTATCAATTCACGACGCCGTACTGAGTACCGGCATCATCACAGTAATGTAGCAGATGAAATACTTTGTCCACTGATGATGTAAATTCCGAAGTAATTCCAGAATAAGCTATGTATGGTACGGTTATGGTTAGTGGCATCTACAATTGACAGTACGTTGCTTACTACATCTATCAACGTAGCACACTTGCTGTTTGATTAATATGTTGATAGATGTTGTGTACCCTATATCAGTTCTAGAATAAGTAATGCACGTCTATTATCCATCGAGATGTTAACAATTCACAACACAGTACTGTGCGTAGCAATTATCACAGTAATGTAGCCGTTGGACTACGTTGTTCACTGCTGATACAAATTCCAGAGCAACTCTAGAATAATCAATGTATAGTACATTTACGGCTAGAGACATTTCCAATTGATAGCACAGTACATATTACCATCACCATTACTGTACTGTAGCCGTTGGATTAATATGTTCAATGATGATTTAGTTTCTATAACAATCCTATAATGACAAAATGCACATCCAATGTCCCTCGAGATATTAACAATAGACAACACAATACTGAATACAGCCATCACTGTACGGCATCCGTTGGATTGCATTATTCACTTATGAATTAAATTCTATAGCAATTCCAAAATGACATAGCGCTGATCCGTTAATCCACGATAAATTAACAACTGACAACACTGTACTGACTACAGCCATAATCACCTTACCGTACCCGTTGGATGAATTCGTTGATCGATGATGTAAATTCCACAGCAATACTAGAATAATCAGGTTATGGATCGGTACTATTGCTGTTGGTAGTACGGTGCTTGTTACATCCATAAGCAAAGCACTGTATTCGTTGGATTAACCTATTCATTGACTATTTTA
>NW_017094307.1:0-977 GCF_001483705.2 Eufriesea mexicana
TCGCACACTGTTACATTACATTAAATTTGATATATTAATTAATATCGATGTTCCCAATTTTATGAAATGGTGATTGAAGGTCACCTCTCGAATGCAAAGGGTTAATAACCAAAAATTAGTTACACCAAACGAACCATGTAGTTCTATCAGCAAGAAATATCGATAAATAGAATGACATGAAATATTCAAATTGTATCTTTCATTCTTAAGTTTGTCTGACGTTAAAATTTAATATACCACATTGGATAAATTTATCAGAAGACAAGCTTTCATATAACGTAAAAATGAAAGAAGACATTAAGGTCATTTAAAAAATTCAAAGTTCGTTAGTTTATTTTTCCGAAAATTATAGCAAATATGGAAGATTGACATATATTAGTATATTACACGTAAAAAACAACGAAACTTTTCTTTTCTTCGTTTCTCCAATATTCAGTGGGTAAAGGAAGTAGTGGCACGCTATGTTACAAGAAAATTCATCTAATCAGAAGAGTCTGATTTAAATTTTTTAATTTTGATAAAACTTTGTGAACTTTGAGACATTATTTGACTCTTAAAAAAAAATTTCCAGCGCATAAAAAAAGATTGCTTTATGTAGAACTCATTATGCTCTACACGTGCACGAACTTTCATTACAATCACAACATTCTGGTTAGATGAATTTCCTTGTAACGTAGTGTCCTAATACTTTTTTTACCCACTGCATCTAGAACTTAAAGGAAAAATAGTGTTTAACGATGTAAACACTCGAAAAACTAAAAAATGTTCTAAGACAATGGTCTTGTTTTTATTTAAAAAATACGAGACATGTAAATAAATATCTTTGTAAAATTTTGTCAAAAATAGCGTAGATTTCATAAAACTGCAACGCTTTAAAGGTATGCATGCATGTTTATTTCATTCTCTTGAAAAATGCCTGGAAACCGAAAAGGACAGAAGAAACAACCTGTCCGTTAATATTATATATAATAAATTAT
>NW_017094308.1:0-980 GCF_001483705.2 Eufriesea mexicana
GATAGGCAGAAAGGTAGGACTGAAATGGGAAGCACGGTGGAAAGCTAGAAAATGGCGTTTTTCGGCGGGAACTGTGGAATTTGGGATGGCTAGGGAGCGTAAGGTTAAAAGTTGAGAGGGTGTATCGTCGTAGTGGATTAAATGATCCGAGTCCTCTTTGGTATCGGGAGCTTCTCGACAGAAGTTTCCTGGCCGTTCAATTCGGGCCAATCTCGACGGACGGCTACGAGTCAAAGGGAAGTTGGACGGATCGGAGTCGAAATTAAGTTCCGACCCGATTGACGTACGGGCCACGGTGCTCGACTTTATCGACGAACCAATTATATTCCTCCTTATGCTCGTCCCCTCGCGATTTTTTTCCCTCGTGAATGTCGTGGCCCACGGATTTCGAGAATAATTCCGCTCTCGTGGCTGAAGCCCGATTCCCCGTGACCGGGTTGCTCGCCGGCATTGATTTTGGATAATGTCCAATCTGTTTGTTATTTATGGGGAACGAGGTAACTCCACTCTTCCCTTTCGCTCCCGTGCTTTCGCCATTTCGGCCCAATGTGCCAGCCGAATTTTCCGTCTTTTTCTTCCCGCCTACCCCCACCCCGCCCCTCGAGGCCCGACGAGCAGCGCCCGCCACGTACGCCGCGCTGGGGAATCAATTTTCGGGAACAACCAAACGTCCGCCCTTTTCAGTTCCACCGCGTGGCGGCGCTGCCGTAGATACGTCTGCACGTCGCATAGTTTATCAAACCGATGAATCAGTCGATCACGGACCAAAGTAATTAACTCGGAATTTTTTCAATTTCTTTTACATTTTTGGGTTCTCTTTAGCGTCCGCTGTCGGGTCCGAGTTCGATCGCTTATGTGGCCAGATGACCTCCTGGAATTCGGAATGAATGTCGGCAACGATCAGTGTCGAGTTTTGTCTGACGGTTTATCTCGAGATCAGGAGACGCTAAAGCGGGGAAGCGCACGGACGTTAAAGCGGC
>NW_017094309.1:0-980 GCF_001483705.2 Eufriesea mexicana
AACCAAACGTAACACAGCCAAACGTAACCTAACACAATCTAACGTGCCACCACCACAATTGCTGGCCTCCCCAGAGCCAACCAGAACCCATTAGTGGAGAGTAGAACGAGGAAGTCCATAGATTAGCAGTGTACATGGAAAAAGTCAAAGTTACGCGATCCTAACTGGAAACAACAGAACATAACCAAACATAGCCTAACTCAACCTAACGTGCCAAGACCGCTATTGCTGCCATCCGCAGAGTCAAGCAGGGCATAATAGAGTACAGTAAAGCGCAGAAATCTACCATATAGCAGTGTACAGCACGACAGTTGCAGCCATTCTATTCAAACTTGGCCTAACCCAGCCCAACTGAACGTAACCTGACACAACCTAAAGCGCCGAGGCCAATATTACTGGCCTTCCCAGATTCAAGCTGAAGATATTAAAGCCGTGTAGGCCGCAGAAATCCACTATATACCAGACTGCAGCACTAACGTCAAAGCCACCCTCGCCTAACCTAACCAGTCATAACATAAACAAACATAACATAACTTAAACTAACATGCCGCGACCACCATTGCTGGCCTCCCCACAGCTAAGCAGGACGTACTAGAGCACAGTAGAGCACAGAAATCCACCGAACATCTGTGCACAGACCAAAGGTTAAAGCCATCCTTACCAAACTTAGCCTGACGTAACCTAACCGAAGGTAGCCTGTCTGAACATAAGGTGCAGAGACCACTATTGCTGGCTTTCCCAGAGCCAAGCTGAAAGCATTAGAGCACTGTACGGCGCAGAAATCCTCTTAATATCAGACTATAGCTCTAAAGGCAAAGCTATCCTCTCCTAACCTTACCAATCGTAACATAACCAAAAGTCACCTAACCCAACCTAAGTTGCCGTGAACACTATTACTGGCCTGCCCAGAGCCAAGCAGAACACACTATCCGAGAGTAGAGTGCAGAAATCCTAAGAAACGCAGTGTATATCGGAAAAGT
>NW_017094310.1:0-981 GCF_001483705.2 Eufriesea mexicana
AAAATTCAAATTATGGAACTGGTTATGGGTAATGGAGTTTACTTGGCTGTGAATGGTTAAATATTAGGATACAGTGTAGCTAATTTTGTTTTGAATAATTAATATTGACTTCTTATTTGCACAGATACAAACGTATTTATATTTATTCATTTATTTTTATCACGAAACTTTAATTATTATTATGCATATACTATGCCATATTTTTAATGAGCTAATGAGATAATTGAAGAATCGAATTCTACAATATATTCAGCAATCAGGATGAATTTAAAAATGGCAGATATTCCGAATTTAATATTGTTAAATGGATTCGAGTATTTTATTATGTTATTAAGTTTCCCTTATTTTGTTTTGTAGTTTAATGAGGTATGAATATATTAAAAATAAATAGCTATATATATATATAATTATAATAAAGTTGTATATTATGTTCCAGCTGCAAAATTGAACATTCTTAATCAAGTAATCTGGTATATTTGGTAATTTAAATGAGAACGAAAAATCGAAACAACCATAATACCCAGGCAGTTTAATAAATGCGTGTAATTTATTACGTAATTGTCATAATCCTTCTTAATGGGTTCTACAGAAGAGTGGTCGTATTTCAATGATCAGAGTATACATTAAAGAGTCTGTCCTCGATTTTATGCTACCCACGACTATCACAAGCCTATCATTATTTTTTGATTTTTATCGAAATCATTATCAATCTCATTATCCTTGTTTTATCGTTGAAATATGAATAGAGGAATATATTATTAAAATCGTCGATCATTTTTTTTAAATCTCTGAACTGTGTAATGATTTGTGCTGGCCTATCCCGTAAATTGGAATTCCGTGGGTTGTCATCGTCCTGCGATTATACCACGAGAATGGGGGATTATGATCGTGAAACTCTGCGCTTTTAACGAAACAAGGATCGTGCGTTTCACTTTTACAGTGTATGTTTCAGGGAATATTTAATGATTGTCCATAAAGGCA
>NW_017094311.1:0-981 GCF_001483705.2 Eufriesea mexicana
ACGCTCGAAACGTGCTGGGTTTTCTCGACGTGAAATCTGAACAGCGCGATCGCGCTGCTTGGGGCAAAACCGGTTAAGGAAAATTAGATACAGTGAGGAACGGTTCTCGAACTTTCAGGTAGCAAGGGGGGTCGCGAGTATTCGCGAGGAGAGTTGTTTACAGTCGTTTTTCGTCCTTTTTCTTTCAACCAATCGCTTCCTTTGAACGATCTGATTTTAGTATTACATAGTTACTATGTATGTGGGATTGGAATGAGTAAGGCCCTGAAAGAATGTCAAGTGCGTCTGGGCTTAGAATGAAAGTGACCAAGTGCGCGAGGTTCGACTGCAAGGAATATTTATGGTAGAGTCGGGAATGGTCGCGAAGAGTCTTTTGGAAGTTGCTAATAGCGTGTCAGTGGGTCAGTAAGAAGTCAAGGTCAAGCGTACCCGTAGCGGATCTCTCTTGTCTCATAGCCGTCAGTCTAGACAGAAGCTTATTGCATTTTATTAAGAAGTAAAACAGCGCTATTTTAGCCTATCCACACAACGCGATCCTACATATACAGGCAGCCCTCAACTTTCGCACATCCTATTTTCGCACAATTCTCTATTTCGCTCATTTTTAAAAATTCTACTTTTTAATCCTCTGCGGTCCGATGTTCCCTCTCAAGGGACATCAGACTAGCCATCAGACCAAGGCCGGCGCAACTTTTTGCGGGGCCTAATGCACATTTCAATCCAAATGAAAGCACTTAACACACCTCTTTAACCTCTTAGGCACTAGGCGCCACTATAGTGGCTTTCGTGGATGTCATTTATATACGACGCGCCACTATAGTTAATCATCATACAAAAATAATACAATAATTGAATCATCGAACACTTCATTCCAATGTACTCCTGTAAAGAACAGCATTATCCATTGCAGTGCCGTATCATTTACACGTAATTCGCGTTGAACTCTGCTATACAGAGAGACAGCCCCGCGCAAAATTCAGC
>NW_017094312.1:0-981 GCF_001483705.2 Eufriesea mexicana
TAATGACAGCACAGTACTGAGTACAGCCACCATCATAATGCTGTAGCCGAATTCCTGCTTTCCACGAAGATGACATAAATTAGAAAGCAACTGTGGGGTAGCAATTTATTTTACGGTTATGTCTAGAGATATTTCCAGTTGACAGTACTGTACTTATTACGTCCACCAACATAGCACTGTAGCCGTTGGATTAATATGTTAACAGATGATGTATATTCTGCAGCGCCACTGGAACGAGAAATGCAGATCCATTTCCGCCGAAATATTGAAAGTACACAGTACCGAGCACAAGCAAACATCACCGCAAATTTAGACCTTGGACTACTCTGCTCATTGATGATGCAAGTTACGTAATAATTCTGGAATGATCAATGTATATTACTTTTAAGTCTTGATATATTTGCAACTGACAGTACGGTACATAGTACACCCACTGGCAGAGCACTGCTGTCGCTGTTTTATTATGTTCAATGATGAATTACATTCTATTACAATTCTAGAATGACAAAATACGGATCCATCATCCCCTGCCATGTTAACAATTAACAACAGAGTACTGAGTTCCGCCATCATTACAGTAGTGCAGCCGTTCTAATACTTTGGCCACCGATGTTGCAAATCCGACAGTAATTCTAGAATAACATACGTACTATGCGATTATGACTAGTGATATGTACAATTGAGACTGCTGCGATTATTACTGACAGCAACAGCGCACAGTTGCCGTTGGATTAATCTAATCAATGATGATCTGCATTCCATAACGTCTAACATCTAACATCGTCATATCTGGGATGACAAAATGAAGATCTTCTATCTCTCGAGATATCAATAATTGACATCACTGTTCAGAATACAGCAATCGCCACAGTAATATAGGCGTTATACTACCTTGAACACTCATGAAGTGAATTCTAATGTGATTCTAGAAAAACATATGTATATTGCGGTTACGACTAGTGACATTTACATCTTATAGTA
>NW_017094313.1:0-982 GCF_001483705.2 Eufriesea mexicana
TAAGCTTCTTCGTCATGCCATATAAAATATTGTGTGATAATAATGAAAGTGATATAATACAAATATATAAGTATTAATAATAATAGATAAAAAAATATATAATTGTATTCCTGTCTTGATAAATTTCAATATTAATTATTATAAAGAATATAATTAATTTTTTCGATATTTTTTTCTGCATACAACGTGTCTTCTACAAGAGTTGGATGTTGACCGGAAAAACAGTCGACAGACTCATCGACTCACTATCCATGACTATCACGATAGCGTTATAGTTTCCTTCCCACAGATATTAATAATTAAAGTGACACGATAATTATTTTTACTTTATTATTCAAATGAGGTATAGCAAGCTTCTTCGTCATGCTATATGAAAAACTATAGTGATAAACGAAGTGGTATAATAAAAATAAATAAGTATTAATAATAATAAGTACAGAAATATATAATTGTATTCCTGTCTTGATAAATTTCAATATTAATTATTATAAAGAGCATAATTAATTTTTTCAATATTAGTAGATATAGTAAGCTTCTTCGTCATGCCATATGAAAGACTGAACGATGATAACCGAAATGGTATAAGAAAAATAAATAAATATCGATAATAATAAGTAAAGTATATGTAACATAATTAATTTTATCAACATTCCGAAAATTGATGAAATTTCCTTTGTTTACCAATTGTATAAATTCAAATACGAATCCACAGAAGATCGGCAAGCATTCCTAGCTACGTATGCGAAGAGTGACTAAGCTAACTCTGGATCGTGAGAAACGAAGCGAGGAAATAGAAAAGGAAAGTTGGCAGAAAATTGTTGGAATATAGACTATGGTAGCCACGAGTCCAAACTCGTCCATAATAAACGTTCACGCCAAATTCCGGTTCCCACAATGCAAACAACGTAAATCGTGCAATACCCAGTAGCTCGACAAAATAAGAACTGCCAAGCCCTAACACGCGTGCAGTGTCAATCAGCTT
>NW_017094314.1:0-981 GCF_001483705.2 Eufriesea mexicana
CTCACGATCACGTGTATCCAAGTTCGGAAACGAAGCCTTTGGAAACGATATATGCTCGAGGAGCAGATCTCCGACATACGAATTACGCCAGGTAATAGAATGGTTAATAATTCTAGTATGATGAAACGATCACGGTGCAGAAGTTCTTGCAATAAAATTTTGGCCATGGTAGTCGCGGCAGGGTGAACGAAATAAAAATTGTGCACGTTGGATAAGTGTGGAGGATGAAAAACGAATGCTAATGAAGTATGAACTACACTAGTCACGTAGTATGGGCCCACATGGGCCAATGATTGCGCTCATTCCTTCAATTCCCCTGTGCGTGTATGTGTGTGTGTGTGTGACATTACTCATCTCCCTGCAGTACCGCCCATTTTCTTTAGTCCTCCCTTTCTTTCCCAAACTTTTTCCCTTTGCAACCACACGGCCATGGCAGGTACACGTGACGGTGGTTCACCGGAAAGAATCACAAGAATAGGTGTGCACACGCATACCCGCGAAAGGATGGAATGTTCCTTCTGTCTTCCTTTGCAAGTACATTATAATACGTGGGCGTTAATTCGTATTTGGTTACGAAGCTCGTGTAAGTGCTACTGGTAGATATAAGAATGTAAAAGACTACTTTTGGCGCCATTTTCATTGGTCATTTAAGCAGATATATTGATAATATT
Organism: Eufriesea mexicana; assembly: GCF_001483705.2. Lineage (NCBI taxonomy): Eukaryota > Metazoa > Arthropoda > Insecta > Hymenoptera > Apidae > Eufriesea > Eufriesea mexicana. Next base: position 672 of record NW_017094314.1, read on the forward strand.
TTGTAGCAAAGAGAATTCGGTGTAATACTGGAATTAGTACAGTATACATTGTTTCGATTATGTTATGCATTTTAAGAAAGGAGGTTTGGCGGAATTAGTATAATGAGTTTAACGCATATATATGAACATAAAATTCACGTTGATATTCTGGAGACAGGAGGAGTGAAATGGAAATTCGGTGATAATGGTAAAATTGCTTATTATGACCTTAACATATTCTATTTCGTGCTTCTTACGTATTACAGGTTAGCGCAGCGTCACGTTTACAATATGATGTTACGTACAATATTTCTTAAGATTTCTGTTACAC
>NW_017094315.1:0-982 GCF_001483705.2 Eufriesea mexicana
CGGAGACTCTGTCTTCTTTCGATCTGGCATCCGCGAAACGTCACCCACGCGTCTCTCGACAGCCATTCTTGCGAAGCCTTCTTTCGGGCTAGTTTTTGCAGGCCGTCTCGGCGAAAACGAGCGACAGTGTTCCGCCTTAAAGGCAGGCTTCGTCGCTGCGGGATTCCCGCGACGTGTACCGATAAATCTTCATAAAATCCAATCCACGCGGCCGGCCAGTCGAGTGTCGTTGCACTCCTCTCGGGTAAAGGGCTTAATGAGAGCTCGCGGCGAGCCTGACGGATAATTTGATGCCGGAAAAACTGGCAGGCTGAACGGCCTCCCCGTCTGTCCACTTTGCTCCACCGCTTTTTCTCCTCCGTCGTGAAATTCCTCGCCAAAGTTCTTAATAATGGGTTAATAAATTCCTTCTAGCGGCGATTATTTTAAGGTAAACGAGCCTATCTACGAGCGCACGGTGGACGTCGGCGATCAACGCGATCGGTGTTGCCCGTGGACTCGCTGTAATCCGATTCTCCTTTGCTCCGTTTAAAAACGGATGTAAAATATATAGGAGCAGAGGGAAGAGGCGGTAAAAAGGTTCTTGCGTAGTTTTCGAGTTTGCTTTAACGATCCGCAGCGATTTAGCTCTTTTTTCCTACGGGAAGAGAGATCGAGCGAGTTAAGCGGTTCGCTACAGTTTGCTCGACACAGTTCGTGACCGTTGATTATCGAGCAATTTGTTTCGTTGCCGAGTCGGGAGAAACTGGTGCTCGCGACCGCGCTTCTCGATGTCGTCCCAAGGAACGCTCGGATGGGGAGTTCGTGTCCAGGGAGTTGGTGGATAAATCTTCATGAGCTCCGGCAGTTCGTGGCAGTGGTTTCCGCGAGCCTTCCTTTCGGCTTTGTTTTCGCATAGAAATCTCCAACCGGGGAATACTCTTCCACCCTCGACCGTTTCAAGAAAAATACCCGACTCGATAAAGCAAACAATCGTTGGCAA
>NW_017094316.1:0-982 GCF_001483705.2 Eufriesea mexicana
TGGTTATTCAAGAATTGCTAAGGAACTCAACGGATCAGCGAATTGAATAGTCCAGTGGAAATAGCACTGTTTGGATACATACACTCAGTAATGCATTGTGATAGATCCATATCTGAAGCGATAATTGATCTATCGATTTATCACTCTAATATTGCTGTAGAACTTAAATCATACGTGAATAGATTATTCATCGGTTATAATCATGTGTTGGTGTCCGTCCCGTGTACCGTACCGTCAAGTCGAAATGTCTCCAGTGATAGCTGATCTTTGAAATGATAATTCACGATTTGCTATAGAGTTTACGTTATGAGTGTATAGGTTATTCCAATGGCTATAGTACACTGATGGTGGCTGTCCTCAGCACTACATTAGAAATTGTAGATATATCTTGCTATAACTGAACTATTCATTGATCCATCTTGAATTGCAATATATCTCATATGAACGGAGAGTAGGTTAATACAACAGCTGTAGAACACAGTAGTTGGTTCATAACAGCACTGCATTGAAGTACACGGCCTGTAGAATTATGTAGATGTCTATACTCAGTACTGTGTTGACATATGTCAATGTTTCCAACGACCATTGATCTATCCATTCGTATTTCTACAATTGCTGAAGGACGTATATGATCAGCGAACATATTATTTCAATGGCTATGTTATCATTTAGTTGGATACACTCATTACTGTATTAACATGTGTGAACGTCTCAACCGACATTTGATCCATCCATTGGGGGCCCTCGAATCGCAATAGAGTTTAAATATTCAGAGAACAGGTAACTCCTGCGGCAACAGCGATCTTTTGGTGGATGTACTAAGGAATGTACTGTCAATTGAAGATTTCCTTAGACATAACTTGCCTATACCTTGATAATTCAAGAATTGCTGTGGAAATTAGTTCGTCAGTGAACAAGCTACAGCAGTGGCTACCGTGCACTGTTGATGGAGAAACTAATAACTGTTTTGACATATGTCATT
>NW_017094317.1:0-983 GCF_001483705.2 Eufriesea mexicana
CTGATCGTGTTAGAACGAAACCGTGTTGTAGGAGGGTTCCCACAATTTATGAATCGTGTTATAGCGAAACCGTGTTACAGGATGCTGTGTTGTAGGAGTACGTAAAAACGGGAATATTAATTCCCTGGGGTTAAATTTTGCAGTTTTATTCTCATGGACCTTGTATAGTATGGAATACAATTTAATTATTATTATTTTTTCGTAACGTCCGAAAGAAGTTACTTTCATTCCCATGGTAGTCTAGCGTTGAATAAAAAATTCGAAATAAAATCCACAATTCTCTCTGACCTATTAAAATCAAAATGCTCCCTCCAGAGTTCCTTCATCCCCTTCAGTCAGCTCCTGCAATTCTTCCACGAAATTCCTAAACTCCGTTACAGTTTGCAAAAGTAGCGAGAATCTGGCGTCGATAGAACGACAGAGAGGGCAGGGAGGGAAAACAGAATTGTTCCATTCGTACTGTGGAGCGGGGACACGTCGGGATGCTGAGCGGCCAGAGGGTGGTCGGGGGGTTGGAACAACAAACGAGGCTGGCAGGCTGGCCTGTCCGTGGAAATTTTCCCCACCTGTTGCCAAACAATTCCCATGGAAACGAAGTTATGGCCACGGTTTCCGCCAGATAAATACCGCGTGCACTGGCGCGCGCGCGCGAGCGAGCACAGGGTGACGTCGCCGACAATGTCCCTCCGATGACAAAGGGCCACCTGTCGCGATTGTTTGCGATCACAGAGAGTGAATTTCGAACGGAGGACGAGTGGTAATGCACCTGGCTGTCCTACCTAAAATTAGGCCATCTAATTATCGTCGATGTCAACCGCTTGCTATAGTGTAGCTCACAAGTATCTGGACACTTGTCTATGTTCGGTGAAACGTAATTTGGTTGCTCTATGGATGATAGTATCGATGAGGAGGGAATCACGAGTGTTTGGATGAATGATGGATGTGCGAGTGATGAGTACTTGGTCTAGGGTGCTAGCAATGTG
>NW_017094318.1:0-982 GCF_001483705.2 Eufriesea mexicana
CACAGTATGGCGCAGAAGCCGACCGAATACTTGTATGTTGCACAGAAATCAATGCTATCCATTCCTAACGGGACCAAATGTGACATAAACTGACGTTGCCTAAATCAAACTGATGTACCGGGACCACTATTACTGGCCTCCCCGGTGTAGATCCGAGTATAGCTGAGCACAGTAGAGCACAGAAATCCACTGAATAACAGTCTATGCCACGAAAGTCAAAGCTATCCGCGGCTAACACATACAAACGTAACCTAACCAAACGTAACCCAAATCAACTTAACGCACCAAGCACACTATTGCTGTCTTCCCCAGAGCCAAGCAGAGCATATTAGAGCACAGCATAGCGTAGAAGCCCACCGAATAGCTGTATATAGCACAAAAGTCAATGCTATCCCCTCCTACCCTGACCAAACGTAATATAACCAGACGTGGCTCAAATCAAGCTAACGTGCCGGGACCGCTACAGCTGGCCTCCCCGGAGCCGAGCAGATTATAGTAGAACACAGTAGGGCGCAGAAGTCCAACGAATAACACTCTACTCCAAGAAAGTCAAAGCCATCCAGGCCTAACACAAGTCAACATGACCATACGAAACGTAGCATATATCAACCTAACGTACCGATGCTACTGATGCTGGCCCGCCCAGGGACAAGCTGAGCATATTAGAGCAGAGTAGAGCGCAGGAGTTCAACGAAAAACAGTTTATTGCACAAGAGTCTAAGTTACCCTCGGCAAACCTAACCAATCGTGACATACCCAAACGTAACCTAACACAACATAAAGAACCGCGACTAAGACTGCTGGCTTTCCCAGGGTCGTGCTGAGAGTAGTAGAGCGCAGTATTCCACCGAAAAGCGGTGTACAGCACAAATGTCATCGCTATCCTTGCCTAACCTGAGCAATGTAACAAAACCGAACCTAACATAACCCATCCTCACGTGCCTAGAACACGTTTGCTGAGCTCTGCAGGGCTAATCGGAAT
>NW_017094319.1:0-984 GCF_001483705.2 Eufriesea mexicana
AGAATAGTATAGAATAGGATATAGAATATAGTATAGTATGGAAGATAGAATAGTATAGAATAGAATATAGAATATAGTATAGTATTATCATGTCACAGAGCTGATGCAGGTGCTGATCGCTATCATTTGAATAGTATAGAATAAAATATAGAATATAGTATAGTATTATCTTGTCACACAGCTGATGAAGGTGCTGATCTCTGTCATTTGAATAGTATAGAATAGAATATAGAATATACTATGGTATTATCATGTCACAGAGCTGATGCAGGTGCTGATCTCTGTCATTTGAATTTTATTTTTGTTTAATAGTGTTTGATCAGGAAGCATGAAAGAGAATAGGGAATGAACTGTAAGAGCGGATTCATTAAAATATATTCTGTTAAATTCAGTGTGATTAAATTTAAAATAATCTTCTCATAGAGCTAAAGAAGGTGCTGATGTCTGTCATTTGAATTTCATTTTTCTTTAATACTGTTTAATACTGTCATATCAGGAAGCATGAAAGAATGAGTATTCTCCCTTCTACAATGTATTTGAAACAATGTATTTTTATAAAATTATCATTTTATCAAATACTACGTGCACCATTTGTTTTCGACAACTTTTCTCCATTTATCGGTTAATTTCATGATCTTTTCTTTTTCAAAAAATAAATTTTTTCCCCTCTTCTAGCAACGAATTTCTCTATACAATTTTTACAGGCTTTAGCGTGTTCAGTGCTTTGCTACCAAACAAGTTTTGCAAAAGCCAGCCCAATCAACAGAGTTGAACATTCCAGCAAAGTCCAACATTTCTTTCCTTCTTTTCATCGACATGTACAGCTTAACGTTGTTTCGTTGGAAAACATTTTTTATCGACCATTTCCGAACGTTTCTCCATAATTGCTACAATTCAACGTCTAACTGAACGCAGATTTTCCCGAGTTCAGTATTGTTTTATTTCAGTATTGCTTTTATCCTCACGGCTGACTAATTCCGCTGA
>NW_017094320.1:0-984 GCF_001483705.2 Eufriesea mexicana
ATTCCTTTCGCGACGGAAGCTCGCGAATCTCTGGTTTCCGCGAGTTGCGCTATTGGATTCCGAGCCGGTGTCTGCGTCGAAAGATAAGGGGACGCCCGCTTTCTCTCTCCCGGGGCCCGTGCTATACGGAAATCGTATCTGGACGTACATAGGTACGTAGGTAGGTGGAAGAAACAGGGAACACGGGTCACTCGATCATCCTTCGAAACGATTCTCCTCCGCTCCCACGGGGAAATCTGCAATAACGCCGACAACGTCCGGCTGGATGTTTTTTATGGTCTTTACATTCGGAGGCGCGCAATAACACGGGCGCGGTGGAGAAAGATTCGTCCCTTCGGGAGGAGTTTGGTATTCGGGGCGGAAAGTTTCGCGGAAGCTTATATACGCGGCCAGCGGAAATTCAACGACGAAAGTATAAAACCGGTCGGTTGTTTCGACCACTCGGTGGATCGTTTCGACCGCATAAAGACGTTAGGAAGTTTTACAATCTGGCGCGGTTAAGCAAACAGCTGGATACCGAATCGAGAGCACGAGCGGTATTATTAAGCCGCTTTCCAAATATACGATTTAAAGCGAAGATCCCCTGGCCAACTCGGAGCAACTACCGCGCGACCCGCAACTACAAGCGGCGCAATAAATACGGGATATAATCCTAACTATCCGAAATGGAGCTCGAGGCTCCGAGTCCCGGCCCGATGTTGTCCGCAAGCTCTTTAACGGGACGCTCGCCTCCTGCCGGGTCGTCTCTGTGCCTGTGCCGAAACAACCTAGCACCTGCCATGTACCGAATATTTGTTCTGCCAACCGGAGTACACTCGTACTCGAAACTTCGTTACGTGCCGTGGATGCAGACGGTGCAACTTTCCAACTCTAACGGCGACAGATGGAGAACCGTACACGGACTCCCGGAGTCCCGTCACAATTTTTCTCGCCCCCGCGCCGCCACCCCGCCGAAATATTCACGAGGAAGGGAAAGCACGCTTT
>NW_017094321.1:0-984 GCF_001483705.2 Eufriesea mexicana
CAATACTTTTCCCGTTTCTGGGCAATACTTTTCCAGTTTCTGGGCAATACTTTTGCCGTTTCTGGTCAATCCTTTTTCTGCCACGGTAGACAATATTTTTGCAGCTTCGCCGTAAAATTTTCAACCGACTTCGCGATTTTGTATCAGGAGAACATAATATGACATGAGGTCGCTCGCCGAGACAGTTCCAAGAAATGACGTCATTTCCAAGAATTTCGTTGGGCAGTATTTTTGCAGTCTCGGCGAGAAACTTTTGGCCGATTTGATGATTTTGTATTAGGATAACATAACATGACAGGAGGTCGCTCGCCGACCGATTCTATGAAATGACGTCATTTCCAAGAATTCTTCGGACAATAATTTGACAGCCTTAACGAAAAATTTTTCGTCGATTTTACGGTTTTGTATCAGGATAACATAACATGACAGGAGGTCCGCTCGACGATCGAGTCCAAGAAATGACGTCATTTCCAGGAATTGAGCGGACAGTTCTTTTGCCGTCTTGGCGAGAAATTTTCTGTTGGTTTTGCGATTTTGTATTAGAAATACATAACATGATAGGAGGTTGATCGTCGGCTAAATTCCAAGAAATGGCGTCATGTTTTAAAAATTGTAGAGAATGAAATTTTGCAGTCTTCATATAAATATTATAAAAATACCTAATAATCTCATTGTTGGAAATTTGTATTATTATACTTACCTTACTTACCTTAATTTGTATTAATTTCTCTTAATTTGCATATTTCTTCAACCGATATTGCCCACTCTTATTTTTCAAAGTTTCTTTTGGAACTTTGAAAATTTTCAAGAGGTGGGGCATATTTTAAACTTATTACTAAATCATTGTTGACTTATATATAATCTATAATTAATTTATAACTAATTAATGACTAACTTATAATTAACTTATAACTAATTAATGACTAATATATAATTAATTTGTAACTAATTAGTGACTAATTTATAATTAACTTATAACTAAAT
>NW_017094322.1:0-984 GCF_001483705.2 Eufriesea mexicana
CGGCGCGTCAGCGCGACCAAGCTCCTTCCCTTGCCACTATGGCTCCCTCGTTCGTCTTGGACTGGTCGGAAGCTGTGCATTCAGAAAGCGGACGCATCATGCTTGCCTTTACAAATGACTTTGTCGCTCGAAAAGCAGATGCACGGGTCTCAAGACATTGTTATGATATGTTCAGAATATGTGCTTTATTGGATCACCCTACCACTACAGGTTCTTATATTTATGGAGTACAAGACCCTTATTGGATCGCTCCTGGGCAAATGATGCTTATATTAAATGAATAAGATACAGTTAATGTGGCGCGTAATACCTATCAGTAAAGGTTGGCGAACGACACAAATGTAATCAAGTTGCGTTCAAGCTGCATGAAGTATTTGACATTACTAAAATAAGGCTATTCGGTGCAGATTTGTATCAGTAGCAAAACTTTGCAACAAAAAATCGAAGGTATTAATAAGATATGCTGAAACTGTAACCAAATTGCACTGAAATTGCATGAAATTTGTGATATTAGTAAAACAAATATTCCAGTGCAGTAATAAAGTAGTAGTAAATCTTCGCTCAAAAATCGAAAATTTTTTAAAAATTCGCTGAAGCCGCGATCAAGCAACACTGAAATTGCTAGAAATATGTGACATTACCAGAATAGTGTTACTATGTGAAGTTCCGAAGCAGTAAAAAAACTTTACCACAAAAAACTCAATTATTCCAAAAGTTTGCTGAAACAGTATTCAAACTGCGCTGAAAATGCATGAAAGATGCGTCATTTAATGAAAAATGCCATTCTGCGCAGCTTCATGCAGTTCTGCAGTAGTAGCAAGGCTATATCGCAAATAAATTGATGATTTTCTAAAAAATCGCTGAAGCTGCTTTGAAACTGCGCTGAAAGGCATGAATTGTGAGCTCTCCCGTGAATAACGTTATTCATTCGGGAATTGCGGAAGAACGCAGATGAACAGGATATAAGTTAATACAAAGGCTGTA
>NW_017094323.1:0-982 GCF_001483705.2 Eufriesea mexicana
TCCACTCTCCACTAATGTGTTCTGCTTGGTTCTGGCGGGGCCAGCAACAGTGGTGGCGTCACGTTTGTTTGAGTTAGCATACGTTCGGCTATGTTACGGTTGGACCGGTAAGGGCAGGATAGCTTTGGGCTTAGTGATATAGTCTGCTAATAGGTGGATATCTGCGCCCTACAGTGCTCTAATGTTTTCAGCTTGGCTCTGGGAAAGCCAACCATAGTGGTCTCTGCACGTTATGTTTAGTCATGCTGCGTTCGGTTCGGTTGGGTTACGCTATATTCGGTTAGAATGGCTCCATCTTTTGCTCTGTACACTGCTATTCGGTGGATTCCTGCCTTCTACTCTCCACTAGCGCGTTCTGCTTGGCTCTGGGAAGGGCAGAAATAGTGGTCTAGGCACGTTAGGTTGAGTTAGGCCATGTTTGGTCATGCGTCGTTCGTTTGGGTTAGGTTTGGGTATCTTCGACTGTTCTAATGTACACAGCTATTGCATGGATTTCTGAATTCTACTCGCCTCTAATGTGTTCTGCTTGGCTCTGCGGAGGCCAGCAATGGTGTTCGCGGCACGTAAGTATGAGATAGGCTTCGTTCTGCTATGGTACGGTTTGTTATGTTAGGAGAGGGTTGCTTTTATTTTAGTGTTATAGTATGCTATTAAGTGGATTCCTGTGCCCTCCAGTGCTCTAATATTTTCAGGGTGACTCTGGGAAGGCCAGAGATAGTGGTCTCGTAACGATACGCGGAGTCAAGCTACGTCAGTTTATTTCGGGTTAGGCTATATTTGGTAAGGGTAGATTTAACTTTTATTCTGTACACTGCTATTCGGAGGATTTCTGCGCCCTACTGAGCTGAACTGTATCCTGCGTGGCTCTGGGGAAGGCAGCAATATCGTTCCCGACACGTTAGGCTGGGTTATTCCATGTTCGGTTATGTTCTGCTGGATAGGGTTAGGTTCGATTTTCTTTGGCCATTTCGATATACATTGC
>NW_017094324.1:0-984 GCF_001483705.2 Eufriesea mexicana
TAGCATTAATCCTACGCAATTGTTTCGTCCGAAATGATTTTGTCATAGTAATCGTACGGGGATATCTCTGTGAAATAATCGAGTTCCAAATTCTTTCGAAATGTTTTCAATTCCATTGGGCGGAAATTTTTCAACAACCACAGTGTCCGAACGTCGAAAGCTGGCCATTATAGGATAAACTGTTTCGCGATTCACGAACGACAACTCCCTCGTAGTAATAACCCGAAATGCAGCGACGACGATATATTTTAAACAACGCGTGAATCGATCGCTTCGTAGTTCTTTCTCTATTTTCGTAATTTTCCTTTCGGACTGTACGATAAAACTCGTGTATCTATACCAGGAACAGCGTGTAGCATCGTGCCGATATCAGCGAATAAGTCGTAATCCGCATAAATGCAGCCGCTTTAATTCAAAGCAGGCGTTACAAGGGGCTGTACACATGTAGCTACCACATCGAGCATCGTCGACCTGGCCTGAAGCAAGCAGATAAAGGGAGGTTGACACGTCATAGGTGCGCGTGTTCTCGAGCTCGTTAAAGTGGGGTCGATATTCCCGAAAGAGGTAATGCAGCATCGGCCTTAATGAACACATTAAACGAGCTCACGTAAAACGTTCGATCCGGATCAAGACGAGGCTGCTAATTAAACACGACACGAAGTCTTTCGAACACGCCGACTTATTTTTTACCCAGCCGTGATTCTACTTTAAGGGAAATACCTTCGGGTCACGTTTCGTACCAACCACTCACGAGATCGCGTTGCAACCATTAAATTTTCGTTTTCCATCTTGCGCGATATTTCGTCGTTATTAATTCATCGTGGAATTTAAAAATCACCAGACACGACGCGCGATATAATAAAACGCGAATAACCGGGCACGTATATCGTTTCGGTGCACAGAAGCGTGTTTTTGTCGAAGGAAAATATCGAATTCGCTCGCTTTTCTCGTAAAAAAGAAAGACAAATGTCCGCCCCCGCCCCC
>NW_017094325.1:0-985 GCF_001483705.2 Eufriesea mexicana
AGGAAAAGGAAGGTATGCGTTTCGTCTTGGGCCTCATCAGTAAGGCTACCATAGCAGACCCTGCCTTAGACACTGGGATACTATTGGAAGGTCGGAAAGTTATATATATATATATAGGAACTAGGGTCTTTCCGAGGACTTGCGAGAAAGTGAGAGCGAGAATGATGGTCGCTACAGTTTCAGTGATTCATTAGGGCTGTGTCAAAGATCTGGGACTACTGGTCGGCTATCTTCTGGTGCGTTACGATGTCGCAGGGGTAAAGTCTGAAGCCCCTGTATGTTTGTCAACTGCGTCACGCTATCCTCGTGGCTAGCTGGCCAGGTTGTAGATCGATCGCACGTCGACTGGATTCCGCAAAGGTCCTTGCAGGACCCCTGGGGGGTAGAAGAGGAGGCCAGAGGGTGAGAGAGCGTGACCGTGATCCGAACATTTTAATCGTCCAGCAGGGTGGTCACCCTGTGGCCCACCGTGTAAGAGGGAACGATCGCGTAGAATCGAGTGCGCGCCGGAGGATTACCATCGGGATTATTTAAACTAATTGTCCGACTTTTTCGAGCAGACAAGTTTCCCTCTGTATACATAATTGTGGCCGGGGGTGGCGGGTCGGGGGCGCGCGCGCGAAAGGGGTCTGTATGGAAAAGAGGGAACCCTGGTAGGTAACTCCGGGAAATCAGGCAATTTAAATTCACCGTAAAAAGGCTCTTTAATTAAAAGACTTTAATTCCTCACGGTCGCAAGGGGACGCTTACTTATTCATACTAATGACTAGGCAGCCTCGAGTAATTAGAACGCCTTCAGTGCCCCGGCCATCCGATTTACAGGGATGTCACGCCGAATTTCGGATTTCGATGCACACCGATCCCTGATCATCTTTTTCTTGGATCGTTACCGAATCGTCGGGTCAAAGGATGGTTGGCCAGATTAGGTTCGCGTGAGTGTACTCCTGCTTACGCCATTTTAACCCTTTGCACTAGAGAGGCGTCT
>NW_017094326.1:0-985 GCF_001483705.2 Eufriesea mexicana
TAAAATAATTAAATTAATTAAATTTTAATACATCATTGCTATTTCTTTTTTTTTTAATCATGCAACTGTAAATTTTTATTTTTCCTCACCATTTGGAGTCCTCTAACGAATTTTTTAAAAGCATTTTCATTTTAATTTTAATTTTTTAACAAACCTTTTTCAGATTTGCTAATAATTATTACTCAATTCAGTACATTAATTTGCTCTCATTACTGCATTTTCTAATAATATTTAAAATGATAGTTACTTCCTATGTATATCTTTTAATAAATGAGATTTATACTTACATCTGGATGTTTGCTAGACAAATCCGTAGTCTCGCAAGGATCGCTATAAATATCAAACAAACACTTGTTCAAACATTTTGGATACATCGTAACATTACAAACAATCCTTGCTTGTTCTCGAAGTTTAATCACTTGCTCAGGATTCAATGTGAAATTTAACATATTAGCAATGGCAGTGCCCGCTAACGAGTGTAAAGTATTTGATGCATTGTATTTTGGATACGAATCACTCGTGCCTGTGTCCCCATAGTAATCGCCAAACATAAGTTTCGCTCCTGTAAACAAAAGAAGAAGTATTAAACTTATTTAATTTACGAGTCAGGTATCTACTCAACTTTAATTACCGCGAATTAGCTTATATCTGCCCAACAAAGCTGCAGACAAATTTTCCACCTCGTCGATATTTAATAATATAGTCTCACGCTTGCTCTTTTCCCCAGAAACTAGTGTAGACCATTGATTAGTGCCATCGAGATTCTCTTCTAAGTCCTCCAAGTTACCACCAGCAGCTGAGTAAAAGGTTGGTAGCCAATCAGTTATGTGCATCAAATGATTAGACACTCTAGAGGAATTTTTGATCAGTGGCGAATAGATGCAAGCTACTCCACGAACGCCACCCTCGAATAGTGTGAACTTCAGCTATAAATAATACAAGATATACATATATAATAATAATATAAAGTAATAAAATAATAAGA
>NW_017094327.1:0-985 GCF_001483705.2 Eufriesea mexicana
TTCGGGACGAGGGCAACGCCGCTTTCCGCGCGCAGCGTAGCCTCCTCCCAACACGACCCAGCGGAAACCACGAGCGCTTCGTCCGCGTAACACGTCAGGCTCAGGCCGGGGCGGAGGGGAGTGCGCAACACGGCGCCGCGCGCTAGGTCCAGGAGGATCGGCCCGAGTACCGATGCCTGTGGAACACCGCACTTCGTCGCCAGCGCAACGGTCGTGTACCGTCCAGGATACTCGACCGAGCGCTCCGCCAAACAGTCGCCGATCACCGCCATCATGTGTTGGGCATCCCTGTGGTACAACAGAGCATACCGGATGGCGTGTTGAAGGCGTCGGCGATATCCACGCCGACCGACAGCACCACACCGCCTCGGTCAACTGCAGCCTCCGGCAGGTTACGAACGCGCTTAATCGCGTCCATCGTCCACCGACCCTGCCGGAATCCGAACTGGCTGGCGCTGAGATCGGGACCAACGTCCGCTGAATACCCTCGGAGACGGGCAGATAGAACACGCGTGAAGAACTTGCCCACCTCGTCGAGAAGGCATATCGGCCGGTATGCCTTCGGAGAGTGCCGTGGCTTCCCGGGTTTGGGGATCTGCACGAATCTCTCTCCCTCTTCAAATGTGCAGGGAAGCAACCGGTCCTGAGGCAGTTGTCGAACAGCTGCCGCATCCTGTCTCCATACGTCTCCAGAGCCAGTGCGAAGGCTCAGCCAGGGATGCCGTCAACTCCGGGGCGGTGATCCTCGCCCACATAATGTCGAAGACATCCTAACCGAACACTACGGAACCTAACACAACCAAACGTAACCTGACTCAACCTATCGTGCCATTACCGTTTTTGCTGTTCTCCACAAAGCCGAGCAAAGTATAGTAGAGCAATATTGAGCACAGAATTCGACCGAATAGCAGTGTACAGCCCAAAAGACGACGTCATCCTATCCTAACCAAGCCAAACATATCATAACAAAGCGCAACTATACACA
>NW_017094328.1:0-986 GCF_001483705.2 Eufriesea mexicana
TAACGCGAATATTCCTGGGCGCACAAAGCGTACAAAGCGTACAAAGCGTCTGTGAGCAACCAGATATCCGTGTGTTACGGACACCCCAAATGCAATGTTAAGGTAATCGAATAATATTAACGGATATCCGGAGAAATTCGCGTGCGACCATGTTGCTCCAGAGATACATAATTACAGCTGTCAAATATTATTCCGCATTTATAAATGCATCCGAGGATACTATTATCTGTATTTACAAGGAGATTTAATTTTAAAGCGAATTTAAGTTATTAACCAGTTATCTACACGCTAGATGGTTTCGATATCATTCGTAAACGTTTGTACGATCGAATTTAAATTTTAATTTATATACGAGGATAACGATGGTTCACTCATTGCAATTAATCTCTCCGTTTTATGGTCGAATTTTGAAATATCCGGTACAATCCAAAATCTAATTCCGAGTGCTTCCATTCGAACCCACGTATTGTAACCTGCTGCTTTTTCTTGTCACAAGTCTGTCGTGTAGCAAAGAGCATTCAACAAAATCCAGAGCACACGACTACTCGCGGTTACCGTGGTCCCCTCGAAAAGCATTAAAGCATCCTATGATTTTTCAAGCGTGCACGAGCGCATTACGAGAGGGTGTAACCATCCGCGCTGTGTACCTACTCTCGTGCACTTCCTGATTTATGGACAAGCTCGTCGACCGCGAGGGTGTATCGCGTTCAAATATCGGAAATCGGTCCATTGTACACAGTCGGATACCCGTCGACGATTCAAAACGCGCGCCTCCGCGCCCGCCATTATTTGCAATATAATCATTTACGGCGGAAGCTTCTGCCCGGTTAATTAAATCGATTAGCAGAAAGAACGATCGCGTTATCGCGACGCAGCTATCTATGCAAAGAACGATGAATAAGTTCGGTGTAAATATCAAAGTAATACATAATATAAAATATCGAGAATCTCTTCAGCCATCATTCTCGCGTGTCAGTTCGATTTCA
>NW_017094329.1:0-986 GCF_001483705.2 Eufriesea mexicana
CTCAAAAGGGGGCGCCACAGCTAACTGGTTAATACTGTTTCCTTTGCTACAGTCCCTCCCAGCTCACAATATCGCAAAAATTCATGTAGGTGGAGGACGTGAGAGATTGGATGAATTAAAACAACGTTTTTAGCGAGTAGAACTTTATTGCGCGAAGGGGGCCTGGTGGGGAAAACTCGTGGACTCGCTATTGGAGTCCATTAAAGATTCCGACAATTGAAAAGACGCGATCGAACTGAACTGTTTTGCCACCTCTGATTTAGGAATCGAGGTGGTCCGCGAGTCATGGGGCCCTGGTCGTAAAGATACAAACCTGGCCCCCATTGACCCAAAACCCTCGATGTCCCAAAGGAGTGGAAAATACTTACAGGAACCTTCTTTTTCGTATCTGAGATGCGTCCCTACATTCATATGTTTATTAAGTTATAAGATTCGAAGATTTTTATCAATTATTATGATAGTTGTAATGCACCTACGAAATTTCTTCCTCCTGCCAAAATGCAAGCTTCCTTTCAAGTAATAAAATCCTTGGACTAACGATAATCCAATTCCTTTGAATATTTCTATTGTAATAAAAATAGTAGTAAATGCACTTGGAATATATCTCTGAAACTGATCTTCTGGATCGATTTCTCTTATTTTCGTGAGCAAACTACTTTGCCTGGCTCTATAAATAGAAATCGAGGAGAGTTAGAAATTAATCAAACGCCAGAACGTGTACACGACTGAAAGTTTAAATGACGTTACAATGGTTGATAGAGAGCTTGTGGCAGTAGGTCAGGATATGTAAACAATGACTGCTGCCACTGAGAATTACTTGTGTCTATCTGCGATTCACTGTAACGAGTTGCAGAGAAATTTGAATTACAAATCGCTGAATGCTTATAACTTTTCAGTGAAGCATTTTCGGACGTAAAATATAAATTTCTATCATTCACTTAGCCTAATTGAAGCTAATAGAAGTTTCACCTGGACCTTCTGAACTA
>NW_017094330.1:0-986 GCF_001483705.2 Eufriesea mexicana
CGAAAAATATACAAATCATTAAAACATCGAATATGATCAATTAGGTCTTGACAGAATTTAGGTCACTATTAACCTTTAACGCTATAACCCTAACTCTGTTTCAACTAGTTACGAGTTCCTCAGTTCGTGTCAAACCGTACAACAATGGCGGGTACTTTCCAGGCGACTGAAATTACACTGAACTTGTTTTAACAGGGACAAACTTTGTACAAATTCTAAAATTTCCTCATAATTTTATAACGAGTGAAATAGACCTGTAATAATAGTTAACCGAACTGAAATAATTTTCCTAATTAAATCATAGGGGGGTAAACAATATCCTACTTAAAAATAAAAATTGCTATTTACCTTGCAATTTCTCTCGCTCGCCATATGAACTGACGAAAAAATAATTAACATACACGGTTTTTCTAGTTACAAATGAAATATCGTTAGTCATAAATCGTCGTCTTTTTACTGCCAGCCCAAAGCAGGATGCAACGCGCGACCCTAAGTGGGCCCTGAGCCCTAAGACATCAGTCGGTGTCGCTTCTCGATGGTTTAATTTACGACCTCGTTATCTCGTGGCCCGTGCTGCTCGCGGATTTTTGTTTTCGGGAAGCTGGGAAGGGAGCAGCGTGTGTGAGGCTGTTGGTATTTGCCAGGGAAAAGTAGCTGCTTTTCCGGCCAGGCTCGCAACAGGTGTCTAGACTTTTGCTCGTTTTCTCGAATATTGTTCGAAATAGAAAGTGTTCCGGGTTTAGGTGGCTGGCTGCTTATCAACCGACTGAATTAACGCCGCTGAAATAGACACCGTGCCTCGTGGCATGGAAGGTAATAACGCTGGATCTCTTTGTCTGCCGCGTTTCTAGTTCGTTTCGGGCACTTGGTCTAGGTCTTTCACGCTGCCTTTGCACCCGGAACGTCGCGATTCTTCCTCAGCAGAACGGGTTTCAATTCCGCGAATTTTTCCGCTGCGGAAAATCAACGTCCGAGCCTTGTCTGGG
>NW_017094331.1:0-987 GCF_001483705.2 Eufriesea mexicana
AGTCGCGAGATATTACAATTAGAAACTTTTAATTGGGCGACGAATTTACGGTAACCAGGAGCAGAGGTTGCATCATGGCCGTCGTATCGGCGGGACCGGCCTGGCCGCGATTAAAATGGCGAACAAATTACACGGTATGAAAGACCGTGTTGGAGGCTTTTTAACGACACGCTCAATGACACGCGCGTGCACGCCAGGGGAACAATAAAATCGTGGCGGGGGATTCCCGCGGATGTTCAGCCGGGGTTTACGAGCGTAACCATGGCCGACGTCGTTAGTGGCATCGCGAAACTCATCTTCGACGGCGATCGATGAGCACTTAAAGCTCTCCCCAGCTCTAGAAGCTTTTTCACGCACACGTAGCCAGAGTGCATACGTATTGCCTGCGAACACAAATACGCTGCCACGGTCCCGGCTCGTCGTTGCAACCGTTTCCCTTTTCAGCCATTTTCCCGCGAATTTCAAATTGATCTATAGAAAGAATTCTGAGAAATAATATAGCTGTTTCGCGATATTATCGCATTTTTGAATTATCCAGCAGGCGCGAAAGTCTTTTGCAAATGGCGGGGAGAGAGAGAGAGACAGAGCGAGAGAATTCGAAGGAGACAAATAGTTTTAAGCGGGAGAGAGAGAGAGAGAGAATAGGGAGAGTGGAAGATTTTTGTTTAAAATATGGGGAGAGAATAAAGAAGATAGGAGAATTTTTGTTAAAAGGAAAGAGAGAGGGACAGAATAAAAAAGAGAATAAAAATGAAAAGAGAAAGAGAGGTAGAATAAATAAGAGTCGTAAAACTTTTCTAAAACAAGAGAAGAATAAGGAGACGAAATTTTTTTACAAGGGGAAGAGAGAGACTAAATAAATAAGGAAAAGAGAACGAGGGAGATAGAAAGAAAGATAGAATAAGGAGACGAAAATTTTCTTCTAAAACGATAAGGAGCAAAGACACCAAATAAAAGGGGAGAAAAAGAAGGGGACTAAAAAGGACC
>NW_017094332.1:0-987 GCF_001483705.2 Eufriesea mexicana
TGCATTGATTAATATCGTACTTACTCTTTTTCGTCATGTTCGAAAAAAGTGTAATATATTTTTCAGTGCCTTAGAATTTCCTCGATAATTAATTTGTCCCCGTCACGAAATTAAAAAGGTTGGAAATCGTTATTTTAGAGAGAAACGAGCCTGGAACTATACAGGGTGTCTCCTGAAATATAACACATACTGTCCAATAGTACAACGATTCTCTCTGAAGAGGAAATTAAAAAATAAATCGATACTAAAATAATTTTCAGCAAAAGACGTCTTCGCTCAAATTGATTTTGAAAATTCAGCTTACAGATTTGCTTTCACCTCGCAAATAAGGATTCGACGGTCCTCGGACCGAGGGGCCCATACCTGTCTGCACTTATATCCATGGTTAACGCAATTCTTCGACGATAGGTAGAGAACTAGTTCGTTATCGATACTAGATATCGGTATCTCTCCATCTATCAATATCGTTAAACCTACTCGCATATTCGATGCGTTCCTAAAATCGATTTTCTCCAAGACACGGTAATCTCGTGAAACCTCGTTTCCAACCTTCCATTTTCACGATCATTTTCCAGGGACACAACGCACCTGATATAACATCTCACGCAATACGCGACCAAAACTCATTCACCTTTGTACGCCTCTCGCGACGAACTCCATCTATTCCCGGCGGAACGCAGCCTGGCAAACGGAATTTAAAATCATTTCGTGTCGTTCGTCTCTGGCATTGGAAAGTCGCAGTTTCGAAGCTTGCACGACTCAATCACCGCCACGAAGGGGCGAAATACGAGAGTCAGAGACACAAGGTTAACCGAGGCGTCGAATAGGAGTGTGGCGTTTGAAAATGGCACGTTGGCCGTTCTCCTTTGCGCCGAGAGGCAAGGTGACGACGGGAACCAGGCAATTAAATGGTATCACGAAGCCTTTCGTCGAAATGGCCGTCCTATCGAAAACTCGTAAAGCAGCAGGAAGTCGTGGCGGCAATAA
>NW_017094333.1:0-955 GCF_001483705.2 Eufriesea mexicana
TTTTTTCCTTTTTCAGAGGGAGGAGAACGAGAGAAGGGGAACAGAGGGTAATTTAAGTCCCGATGTTTGACCAATTCTTGAACAACGGACGAAGTAATAACGCGGAGAAGACTGGCCGTCTCCGCTCCTTTGGTTTCCAACCTTCTCCTGATAGGACGCCTATCCGAAGGGTGGCGACGGGGGAGGGGGCGAAGAAGCGGAAAGCCAGGGTAGACTATAAAGCGGTATTAAATTGATACAGTGACTTATTTTTATTTGCCGGGGAAAACTTCGCCGCCGAATTAATTCAAATCTATGGCCCCGTCCTGCGCGTATTATAAAAGTTCTTCTGTGAGCAAACTCGCCCCGGTGCGCACCCTTCGCTGCTACTCCTCCGTCTCCCTCTTTTTCCTTTTACCGTGTCCCTTTTCATTTTTTTTTCTTTTTTCTTTTTTTCTCTCCTCTTCTCGCCCTCCCACCGGCTGTCTGCACGCCTCTCTATACACGCACGTATACACGGGGAAGCTCATAAAGTCGGACTTTTTGTATCGCGCGTGTATACGTGACTGTAACTTCAACGGGCCGCACGGAGGCGATGGTGGCGGCGCTGGAACACGGGGTTAAGTATGTTCAAGGATTCACCGCCCTCGGGACATGTTTTGCACGCATCAGAACGCAGCTTTTTCATAACCACGTGCCGGGAAAGCACGGCATCTGCGTTCGCGCTACCTTCCGCCACGTTTCGTTTGATTTATTTATCCGGCGTCGTACTTGCTCGCGGCGAGTTCCGCTTCTCTTCGGGGAACCCCGCGGGCCGGGTGTAACCGTGTTATCCGAGTCGATCGTTTAATAAATAAAATCGCGGATTCGACGCCGCGTCGGCAGAACGGACGGTTCGTCGAGGCAAAGAAAGATCTCTCTCTCTCTCTCTCTCTCTCTCTCTCTCTCTCTCTCTCTCTCTCTCTCTCTCTCTCTC
>NW_017094334.1:0-987 GCF_001483705.2 Eufriesea mexicana
CGGTACAAGGAGCATCTGCGAATAGAGCGCTGTTGACGTTGGACTAATCTTTTCAATGTAGACTTAGATTCTATAAAGTTTCTACAATGAACATAATACGTATCCATTATCCCTCGCGATATTAACAAGTGACGACAAAGTACTGATTACAGCAATTATCACAGAGATGTAGACGTTGTACAACCTTGATTGCAGAAGATGTAATTTCCGAAGCAATTCTGGTACAATCAATATTTATTACTTTTATGTCTAGACATGTTTACAATTGCCATACTGTCACATCGTAATCTACCAGTAGAGCACTATTGCAGTTGGACTAATATCTTCAATGACGATTTAAGTTCTATAACATTTCTAGAATGAGAAAATACAGATCCACTGACCATCGAGATATTGACAATTGACGACACAGTACCGAATAAAGACAACATCAAAGGTATGTAGACGTTGTACTTCGGTTCAATGATGTATAGATTATGTACCTATTCTAGTATGAAGGAAGGCAGATCCTTTATCCCACGAGATATTATCCATTGACAACACAGTACTGACTGAGTGAGGCCATCGTCATAGTATTGTAACGGCTGAATGACATTTTCCACTGAAAACGTCAGATCAAGGACAATATTAGAATAATGATTGTATACTACTGTTATGGCATGAAATATTTACAATTATCAGTACGGTACATTGCACGTCCACCAGCTGATCACAGCAGCCTCTATATTAACATGTTCAATGATGAATTAGATTTTATAGCTACACTAGAATAACAAAAGAGAGTTCCATTTTCCCTCGAGATACTAGCAATTGGCAACACAGTACTGAGTACAGCCATTACCACATTAATGTGGCCGCTTTACTGCTATATCCACTGATGATGTAAATACCAAAGCAATTCTGGAACGATCAATGCATAGTACGGTTATGACTTGAGATATTTAGAATTGACAGTACGGTGCGTATTACATCCACCAATATAGCACC
>NW_017094335.1:0-988 GCF_001483705.2 Eufriesea mexicana
AACGACGCATCGATCACCGGCGTCGAGTCCGAAGAAGCTGTGACGGAATCGTAAAGTGTATTCGACACGTTCGGTCAACGATGTTAAAGAAGGCAAAATACATTTCGAGCGGGGCATCGTGCCCATCGAGCAAAGTAATTGGCCACTCGGAACGCAGAGACGGCAGGTCCCGTGTAAATTGTTCATCGTACCGCTAAAAGGACCGGCAGATATCAGAGCGGTAAGGAGTGGCCGGAGCGTAGGACGGTAACGTTTAGACGTACAGGCCGGCCTTAATTAATTGGCGAGCACGGCAAACACCGGTCGCGTGTCATCCCCCGTATAACCGTGGGTGCACGTAAGTGCAAATGCATCTACGATTGCAATCTAGCCGGGCCAGGTGGCCGGTGTGTCCCTGTTCCTGGACGTAACTTCTGCCGGCAGCCGCGACAGTATGCATAAATTCACACATGCCCGGAAACACGCGCATTTGCATACGCAAACGCACCCGTCCGCGGACTGCGCCGCGTAATCGTATACGTGACGCAGTGCAGACATCTAGACGCGAGGATGATACGCTCGCTGGCCAGACTTGATCAATCGCATCGCCGAAATAAACACTCGTGAACCGTGCGTCGATGGATTTCTCCATTCGACCGGGAATACCCGTCGTCTACGCTTTTTCGTTTCGTTTATTCGTGGCATGTCCGGCATGAATGGGTCGGCTGGATTCGGTCAACGACGAACAAAGGCGCGTTTCCAGGAGCGAAGTGGCGGCAAAGCGGAAAAGCGGCGACGATGTTTTCACGAGTAAACCCCGAAGTCGCTGCGCTCGGATATAGCCCGAAGGAGCTTATCGCAACTACTTGCCGCATAATGCGAAACGCTCGTTGGAAACGGACTAACGAACACCTCCGAAACTTCGTTCGTTACCGATTCCCCGATTGGCTGCAGGGCTTTACCGGGGTCCAAGAAGAAAGACCTTAGAGAGTGGCGGGTGAGTCGGACA
>NW_017094336.1:0-987 GCF_001483705.2 Eufriesea mexicana
CCTAAGACCTGGCTGTTGGAAGACCGTAACGGGTCTTCCTTGTTCCACGACGGAACATTGTCAGTCTTGTGATATGAATTTCTGATATGAATTTCATATAGCAATCCAATAAAGTGGATACGTAATTTTTGTGTATTTAATTTGTGAATTGAGATATATTTGGTTTGTGATACACTAAAGAGAGTTTCCCGCTTCCACCTAAACAGTTCCAATAGTTCCCATAAAAATGTTTCCATTTTGATCGAATTTAAAAAAAAATTCCGATTTGATTGGTAGCCTTCTCAAATATAAATACGAGTGCAAAGATTCAAAAGATTAAATAAGAATTTCATATAACAATATGAATTAACAGTAAGTGCAGCAGTTGAATAGTAGTGAAACATACAACGCATATAAAACGTAGATAGATATAATACATATTGTACATACATGCATACATCGCGTTAGAAATTAAAAATTATATCAATATTGCCTAGATAATAAAATTAGTGTGGGAAGATTTGATTTAAATTGTAAACCTACATCTTAATAAATGGTTTAATATGAATAACTTGGATAACTTTTGTATACGAATAAAATAAAATAATTTACTTTGTTCGTTTCTTCATTTATTGAGAAAATGTACGTATATATGTATATATGTATTATGTAACATGTTACGTATACCATTTACTATATATTCTTTCAATGTTTATAGCATCATATTATAAGCACATTATATGTATAATTATACGTACGAAAGTTGTACAGAGTTTAAAAATTTATTCGTATTATAGATACATATTCATACTTTTAGAGATGCGACTATTGATTATTCGTGTTACCTTATCGATGCTGTTAATCTCTGAAATACCGTTTCGGCGGTATTACTACTCATTAGCAAATACCATATTGCTGATCCCGTATTCCAGGTGAAACACGATGGCACATTGATGCTTGGCCATCATATACGCCAAATACCAGGAGTATGGTGCAATAATTCAACCC
>NW_017094337.1:0-990 GCF_001483705.2 Eufriesea mexicana
TAATACAATTTCGTTAACATCTCAAGAACCAGGAGTTATCGATATTTCCACCGCCATCGCCGTAAGCCTCGTGACATAAGCTCTCGATTAAGACAAACCTAACCCCTCACCGCTGTCCCGATAACGGAAGCAGAGGGGAAAATCGAATCAGTTAACCCCTGGTTGGAGAGGAACAGGGGTCCCGATGTCGCAATTAGAGTGGCGAGTCTCGTAGGCCGTTCTTCTTTGCCAAGTGCCGCGTATTAGACCGATATTGCTTCGCGAGCTCGACAAAAATAGAGCTGTCGCTATTTCTGCCGTCGTTATCGTCGGCCATTATCGTAACCGTAACCGTTATTGTCCTCGAATCGCACGCGCGGCTGCGCTGCCCCGTCGAAATCCCATTAATGACGTTCGAGCGGCCTCGAAGCGTCGCGATACGGGGCGTCGCGGCGGCCGAATCCGCGTCAATCGGCGCGACGCAATTATGACAGCCGGGGCTGGGGCTGCGGGTGAAAAAAATCGCCTCGATAGGCACTTCGCGTCCGAGCGTGGAACAGATATGCTGAATTTCGGTGGCGCGTGCACGCGCCGATATCGCCTGGCCACGATCGGCCCGGCCACTCGCTCGCCGACAGATTTATCCGGAATTTCCGCCGGATATCGCGCGTACCATTGAGTGACGCGTCCGTTCGGCTATCTGGACACCGATCCTCGTGACACTTCCCGTAGAGGAATTGTCGCGGAGAGGATTTCGTAGGGGAACGCGGCGAGCACCGTGACCCGCCTGCAGCTGGAATAAAAACCAACCCGAGACGCATCGATTGATAGAAGAGAAATCGGGAATAATTATTCTTCCGACACGGTGGCGCGAGTTTAATCGCTCAAAGACCGGCGAAATCTTGAAAGGAACAAGGGACCAGGCTATTTAACAGTTCGGGCTGCGTGTAAACTGCTTTCAGCGGAAGCTTTAAACTTGCGTCTTTGTCTTACCAGCCGAAACTGTCTCAA
>NW_017094338.1:0-990 GCF_001483705.2 Eufriesea mexicana
ACGATGAAGAGACGATGAAGAAATGATAAGGAGACAATGAGGAGATAATGAAGAGACAATGAAGAGAGGATGAAGAAACGATGAAGAGACGACGAAGAAACGATGAAGAAACGAAGAAAAGACGACAAGGAGACGATGAAGAGACGGCAAGGGCACAAAATGAAGAGACGATAAAAATATGAAAAGGAGAGGATGAAGAGAGGACGAAGAAATGACAAAGAGACGATGAAGAGACAATGAAGAAACGACAAGGAGTCGATGAAGAGGTGATGGAACGAAAAGGAGACGACGAAGAGACGATGAAGAGACTAAGGGGATACGATGAAGAGACTACGAAGAGACGACGAAGGAAAAGCCTGACAACGATATACGCGAGATCGAACGGGACAGGCTGCTTAGCATATTCGTCATTCTAGCAGGAAGATCGCGTTAACCACCTGTGGCGACGCGGAGAGCATCGACGTCTCAGAACCAAAGGGATCGCTCACAACTTGTCAGAGGTGGTCGAGGAGTCGCCTGGATCACGCATAGGTGAAAGTCGTTATCCGTTCCATTAACGAGCCGAACCACGAGGCGTCATGGGATCGAGACAGTCCACGAGAATCGCTTCGTAACAGGGGAATTACCATGGCGAAGCTGCTTCGGTCATTAGAGGCTCCGCCATTCGCCGTGGTTACGTTTCGAAAACGGAAATCGTGACGAAACCTCGCAGAGGCAGAACTCGCGTGTTGCCTCGTGGCTTTTCGGATCTTAATGACGGTGGCTCTGTCTCGTTATTAGACAGATCTCCTTTTCTCTTCCGTTTCTGCTAGGCCCCGGCCAGGACCCACAGCTCCGCAGTCTTCGACGGGTTTCCCCTGGCCTAGAGTCCATTTGCTTCCTTTTCGAGGCTATTTGCGGCTCACCCTGTCACGATACCGTCCTCCTGTTTTTCTCGGAATACTCGATATATTGTAGGCTAGATGTTGCTCGTTACGACTTTTTTCGAGC
>NW_017094339.1:0-990 GCF_001483705.2 Eufriesea mexicana
AAAGTGTACACCTTGTACGTACACGAGATGACAAAGTCAGGTGAAAGGCTGAGCACACGAAATTAACCCGCGATTGGTGCTAATCTTGAGCAATAAAGGGGTATTCGCGGCAAATCCCATCAAAGGGATATCCCTTTCCTTCCGCTGCACTTGTGATATCGATTACGATCATCTCCATTTTCTTTCCCTCTCTCTCTCTCCACCCTCTTTGCTAATAAGGATCTCCGGGAACCACTTATTTTATTACCGAACACACGCACACACACGAGTGTAGCCAGAAATGGGATGGTACCACTTTGTTCCTCGCGCTGACCTTCGTCCTATTAAAGAATAAATTGCTTTAAAGCCCAGCGTGGGTAAGGTTTCCTGGCATTTCGTCCGCAACGAGAGCCCGTTCTCTTTCTCCGCTCTCTCCCAGGAGAAAGGGGACACACGACACCGTAAGAAAAAATCGTGCTCAGGGGTGGGTGCAGCACCCCGAGCTCCGCGAGGAATCGTCGTCTTTACGACGTTTCCATAAATATCGCACAGGCACCGTGGAGAATAAACACATCCACTCGCCGGCGTGACACCATTTATTACCCTCAGCCCAGGCGGTGGCGAAGCCCGAAACGACTTTCATCCCGCTTTCGAGCTTTCTCGGAAGCACCCCGGTGCGACGACCGCCCGAGAAACTGTCTCCGCTGCTTTTTACCCGCTTCGCGCCGATTTTACGTAACTGGCGCCGCTCTGTCAATGTCTCGTCACACTTCGATTCCATCCCATCCGATTCTCTTCCAGACCTACGAGACGTTTTCACGTTGAATTCGTTGAATTCTTGATCAGTGATTTCGAAAATACATCGACATCGAGTTTTGGCTTGATCTGATAGCTTGGAACGTATCTGTCCGCCATTTTGGGTTATACATTTTGTCTCGTTTCAAGTTTCATTTGGAATTAGTATAGCGATGTCTTGAAGTCAAATTGACTCCCTATAAATAGCGGTGACTT
>NW_017094340.1:0-991 GCF_001483705.2 Eufriesea mexicana
GTGTTTCATCTATTTGTTAGGTTTTAATTTTCAAGTAATATTAATAATTCGAGGTCTAAGAAATTTTGGTATCATTTGTGAGCATAAACGTATTATTGAATGTAATATAACTTTTTTAAAATTTATAACTGTAATAATTGAAATATTTTAATTTTCAGTTTCATATGTGATAGTGTTAAATATTTATTTATTCATTAATATTTTCTGCGTGGGGTTAGGTGAGACTGTCAACTTTTACTTAACGCATTAACTGAAGATATACATGCATAAACTCTGAGCTACTTGATCTTGGAAAGATGAAGGAAACTTTCGTCCTTCACAGAGTAAGCAAGTTAAGTAATTTCATTCTTCAAACAGTATAACTAGGTTGATAAGTTCTCACCGTCGTAATTGGTCAGTGTTCAAACAATGTTAATCAAATAGCCAATCCTTCTATTCTAAACTAAGATATTTTATATTTATATCTTGAAATAAATTGCAAAATTTCACTTATATTAACGTTACAATCCCATTAACACCCCAACTGATGACCTAAATATAGAATATACACGTAATAACGAAAGTTATAATGAAACGAACGTAGTATAATGAAAGTAGTATAATGAAAGTACATAAATAAATCGTACATATATAATTTTGTTTTTATTTTATAAATATTTTATTTTCAATGATTACAAAAAGGAAAATTTCTGAAATCCAGAATTTCAACTAATTCGGATTCGGATATGGTGTTAATTATCGGACACTAATTAATTTCATAGTATTATATTTTGGTAAGAAAATTAATGGTTAAAAACTAATTAGCTTTATAGTATAGCTTTGACAAGTTTCATAATCCTAGTGCTAAACACTAGAAATTTATTACCGCCGTAGTATAGCTTTGACAAGTTTGACAATCCTGCTATGAAACACTAGAAACTAATTACCTTCATAGTATAGCTTTGACAAGTTTGATAGTTTTAGTGTCAAGCACGAGATACTAATTACCTTC
>NW_017094341.1:0-992 GCF_001483705.2 Eufriesea mexicana
GGTCTTTCCACGAAATTTTCCTAAGGTTAAACCACATTATCAAATACATCGCTGTCTAACCCTGCTAAATGGTTCATTATACATTCGATTTTACCCTAGAAATCTCAATCTCTGTTACTGTCTAACCTTGCTAAATAGTTCATTATACCATCGATTTTATCCTAGAAACCTCAATCTCTCTTATTCGCGAAAGTGCCTGCGTTCTATGATAAATTTAACCGATTAACAGTTTATCCCGTGACAGTCATGGGCAGAGTACTATACACGGACTAATTACTAACAAGATATATATAAAACACTTTTTTTTTTCTATATTTTTTATTACATGCCGAAGTGTTTTCGAACATTAAGAAACTGTATACTTTTTGGACCTGAATTCGTAATTTTACCACACTGTGAAAGGGTTAAACATCTCAGAGAATTGTCTATTACGATTTTCGCAGCGATTAGACATTGCTGACACCTAACATCGACTAGAAGATATTTTTCTGATATTTTTCTGGACTTAGACCACAATCTTCGCCATTGTTTCTCATCCTCGCCAAATAACTCGTTGTATCATCGATTTTAGTCTAATAATCTCGAAGCATGCTGTTTGCGACAGTTCCACGACTGATTTAAAAAAGCTTACAAAATTCAGCAGCACAATTTCCTAGCTTCTATTAAATAATTTCTCACGTTGGCCTCGTTACGATGGTCTTATCGTGTTTAATAACACGTCCAGTGGCTATAATTAATTTTCAATCTGAAAGGGTTATTACAAGGCGACCTCGAAAACTAACTTATAGCCGAAAACTGAATGGTTGGAAGAAATCGCGTATTATTCGCACAGGCTATTGCACTCGGAGCTCCATTCAAGCAGACGAAGAAACGAAAGCTTCGTTGTACAGCAGAGAATCGATCTCTCAGCGAGGTCAGGTCGCCCCGATATACCCTTACGTTGAAGTCACAGCGTCAGAGCGTGCACCTAATTAAAAGTTCGTACTACTTCT
>NW_017094342.1:0-979 GCF_001483705.2 Eufriesea mexicana
AGAGAGAGAGAGAGAGAGAGAGAGAGTAAAAGAAGAGAGAAGAGACGGGACGGAAAAGAGGGCGACGTTGAAGAAGCTTCGGAGGGACCCCAGATGGAATCGGTGCAGTTTGGAATATTGGAAAACGTCGAAACGTGGGAGAAATCGAAGCGGAGGGACGAGGAAGGGTGAACGGTGGCGGCAGAGTGCGAGCAGGCCACTATTTATGACGCGTACGTGAATTCTTGGAACAGCGGGGATACCGAGCGCGCGTTCGTGTCACGGCGTCGCCGAAGAAAAAGAACGATCGCGGTTCTATCGAGGGACTCTCTCGCGACTCGCCGAGCAGGACGACTACGACGAGAGTTGTGCCGTATCGTCGTATCCGCTGGTAAAAAGTGGCTGTCGAAGAAAGGAGCGCGCTCGCGCACGCGGCGCCGAGTTACGCGCGAATTCGTAGACGAATCGCGAAGCCGTCTTGTATACGAGCAGAGTCACGAGAGGAGAGAAACGTCCGTATGTCGCGCGGATGTCGAAGGTATCGGAGAGAAGAGGTGTAGAGAGAGAGAGAGAGAGAGAGAGAGAGAGAGATGGGGAGGCATCGAGAGACACGAGGGAAAAAAGCGAGGTTTCGATTGATTCATTGGACGCGCGTGCCTGGTTTCGAATCACCAGAATAGAATCCGTTGCGTTCGGAATGCCAGCCTCACGGCTAATCCATCGAGCGTCTTTATTGCCCCGCGACATTTATAAAACGCCAGAGAGACGAGGGCTCCCTGCGATCGCGCTCATTCGTCACCGATTATAAATCGTCAAGTCTCCCCTTTTTGTCGCTCCTCGTCGCTCGTCCTTCTCGCTTCCAACGCCGCGCGTTCCTCCTTTGCCCCGTGCGTTCGTCCATTCGCTTACGCTTTTCGTAATTTCTGCGACCGTCGTCGCGCCGCGAGTCCTAAGCGACGACCGGTTTCCAAAAATACGCCGACGCGTACGCTATAACGTC
>NW_017094343.1:0-990 GCF_001483705.2 Eufriesea mexicana
CCCTTTGCACTCGACGATTTTTTGGCTAGAGAAGAGTAGAAATTCAAAGATTCTCTACTGAAACACTGACGATACTTTTTTAAGCAGTAAATAAAGAATTGTGTAATAACAGAATTGTAGAATTATTTGATTTTGGTACCTCGCACACTGTTACATTACTTTAAATTTGATATATTAATTAATATCCATCTTCCAAATTTTATGAAATGGGGACTGAAGCTCGAGTGCAAAGGGTTAATTTTGGTGCTCGCTTATTTGTGATTCGAATACTGCGAATTTTTGATATTTTATAATTTAATACTTTTATCTTGCTGTCGTATTCCAGTATTCCCCATTTTAATATTTCGGGGGGATTTTGGGTGACAAGAAATGAAGAGGTTGAAAAGTAATATACTAATTTTGGTATTTACTTGTACCACATCGTTTACTATTCAACTCTGCATACATGTTGATACATGTATTTACTATGTGATCAGTCCAATTTCTGTGATTTATTTAATTTTTAGTAATAAATTATTCTTCACATTGTACCATAATTTTTATATTATTTTAAAATTCGTGTTACAAAAATTATTAAATTAGTTTTAATAATAAGCCACCATATCTAATACCTTTGCCATTATTATCTGATCTAGGAAGCTACTCTTGTATGTATATTCTAACCTCTCTTTTAGTAAAATATCCAAAAAGTATCCGAAATAACGAGGAAAATAATTAGCCTTAAAACGGGATTACTCGTTACTTTATAGTTCTGTTCAGAAATTAACATGCTTACAGTAATGGCTACTATGCTATAAGAGAATTGGGATAGTGCTGCACAGCTGGGAAATTATTCCACGGGATATTGGAATAATGAAATAAAATATCTAACATTTTTTCTGATTCCTCATTTTAACGAATGCTTTCTAAAATAATCTCTGAGGAATAAGACACGGATTAGATGTTCGAGACGGGGCTTTAACAATCGGTGATAAGCTTGTTTGTTCCAGC
>NW_017094344.1:0-994 GCF_001483705.2 Eufriesea mexicana
ATCAACTTATGCGACTTTAACTCGAAACGGTTAGCGGAGCGGCACACGCACGAAAAATCACAAAGGAACGGTTCCCATTATGCTACTCGCAAACCACGTCTGACAATGCACGATCCGTTTCCCCTTGCTGCCTCCCTCGCGCTCTAGTTGTACTCTGCCGATCGTATCTCTCGCTGTACCTTATCGTATCTTTTAATATGCGCATTACTTTGAATCCAAAGGATCTGCGCATTGCTCGGCCGAGATTAGCAGGGAGCCATCTAACGGGTCACGTTCCTCGTACACCGTACACGAAGATGCCGTGTGTTCCTTATGAACGGCGAGCTCGTAAACCGCGCAGATTTAACCCTTTCACTTCGAACCGCCTCGCCGCCAGGCATGCACCGTGTACGCTAAATTTGTAACCTTAGCTTTGTATCCAAGAAAATTCCCCGTGTCGACTAACCCACTGGTAACTAACCATCTTTCTAATAAATTTATATCTTTTTTTTCCACTTTTAAATTTATATCGTTGCGAAAATCGTATGCCATACAGTAAATTAGGGTTTTTA
The DNA here is from genome assembly GCF_001483705.2 of Eufriesea mexicana. Classification (NCBI taxonomy): domain Eukaryota; kingdom Metazoa; phylum Arthropoda; class Insecta; order Hymenoptera; family Apidae; genus Eufriesea; species Eufriesea mexicana. The sequence goes on from NW_017094344.1 coordinate 552, forward strand.
ATTTTATATATGGAATAATTGTTTATATATTTATTTTTATTGGGGATTTTATCGCCATCTTTTTATAGCTTGCACGATAAATTTGTAATTTTAGATTTGTCTGCGAGAAAATTGTACGTGTCGACTAACCCAGTGGTAACTAACCATCTTTCCGATAAATTTATATATTCTTTTTGCTATTTAAATTTGTATCGTTGAAGTAAATTGGGTTCTTAATTTTATACATTAACAATTTAATGGCCGCACATTTACGCAGTCAAACGTTGCCACGGACCGGCAATATTTTTGAAGAATTAATTTAAAAAGCTCTATTTAAAATTCACGAAATAATACAACATGTGCGAATATAGACATGAAATAGAAAATAATAACAATTTAATAACAAATTTAATATTTTTCCTTTGTGTGATAATTATTAATTATTAATCGGCGGTAGCATCACA
>NW_017094345.1:0-994 GCF_001483705.2 Eufriesea mexicana
CGCTATTGTCAGTGACCTAATTTAACTTCGAATCACCATTATTGACACACAGTCGATTCAACGTCACACTACCATTAATGCTACAAAAATAATACTCACCACTCGAAACTTCGAAACACTCTTCCAACGCCTCGGACACCTTCTCAAAGTCCTCGAACGCACTCATCCCTTGGACCTCAGAAGGCAATTCTCTCGTTTATATCTGCTCTATCCATCGTTTACAGAATCGACGACGCCGGTGCCCCAATCGAAGGCACGATATACGCGGCACGCCGTGGCTAATCGACACGGTGCAAGCAGGTACCTGGTCCGCGGCGTGCACAGGCGCGCTCTAAATACACGTTAGAAGCGTGGCCAGTCGGTCGTTTAATCAGACGCCGCAGGCGAGCTTCCATGTCGAACCGTGAATATCGGCCGGTCGTATCTCGGTCGAGATAAAAATCACCACGGTAATTTCGGCGTCGTGCACATGTCGCGTCCCATCCGGCCTCTGCCTAGCGGACTGTGCACCGGAGAGAGGATCCACGAACGAGCGTGCTGCCTTTATCGCCGCGCGGCGATCTATCGATCCGTGGCTCGATTCCGAAGCCGCGCTTCTAATCGCCGACCCGCGACCGACCGGGGATCAATTTCTACTTTAGCAACGAGTATACGCATTTCCAAGTCTGGGGCCAGCAGTAGTTCCGAGGCAACGCAGCTGCGGTTTTCTTCCCTCAGCTTCTTTCTTTTTCGCGCCCTGGGTTCCTCAAACCAACTGTTATTATAAATAATTCCGTTTTTAATATATTATAATTATATTATAGCGATATTTGATTATAATATAGCTCATGGAGATACTGGCCTTGAACAGTGTTCGAATTTGTCGTGTCTAGTGTACAATGGCGAGCATGTAAATAGGGGTGCAGTATTAATTCTTTGCACTCGAGAGGTGATTTTCAGCCACCATTTCGTAAAATTTGGAAGATCGATGTTAATTAATGTATTTTATTTAATG
>NW_017094346.1:0-994 GCF_001483705.2 Eufriesea mexicana
TCAGTTGTTCCCAGATGTTACCTTAAACGCCTAAGCCGGACCTGATACCCCTCTTAACACTGTTTCCATTGTTGAGGTCCTTCTCAGCTCACAGTACCACATATATAATATAATATCGAACCGTAACCCTTTGTGTTTTGGATTAATTCGACGGAAATATGTCAACGACGACACGTTATCGATTAGAAAAATACAAAAATGGAATCAAATTTTGACTACGAATCGGTCAAGACGAAGCACCAAATGCGAAGTATCGATGCACGATTTCTTCTCATAAATTTTCCCGAATAAAAACCTTGGGAGGTGACTCTTCTACGTCGTAATCTTCGCGATAATTCGTCAAACGAGGTGATAATTCGAAAACTGATATCGCATCGAAAGAGTTGGCGGATTATCGAGCGAGTCGTCGAGTTTCTCTCAGACGACGCTCATCTACATCAGCCCTTAAACGCTAAATAACGCTCACGACCGTTTGACGTTTGACGTTCAAAGTCCAACGCGGTGTTTCGCTTAATCGACTCTTTGAGTCGAGCCGAGAGCGCCGTTTAAAGAGATTCGAGCTGGCACCGGCCAAGACGCGGCTAATCCTTTTGTCCGCGAGCAATTTGCTGCCTGGCAAGGAGTTTTAATTAACCGTGTTTGCGAGTAATTCGGTAAAAGGCGGAACTTCCGTCGCAGCGAATTTTCCACTGGACGTTCCGCGTTAACGGCGCGCGTCCAACGAGCGCGCATAAATTTCCGGGGCAAACGCAAAGGGGATAGCAGGCCTTTGATACTGCCCTCGGGGCTTCTGGACCAACTTGTCTCAGTTCCGGCAACTTCCAGCGGCGTCTTCTCGAAATTTGAACGCCCGCGACAATAACACCGAGCGTACAAACGAGTGAATTTTTTAAACCCGGCAAAAGCAACCGTGACGTCTCGCAACGGGCCCCTGGGACCGATACGTTTCGCGTCCCGTTAAAAAGTCTCGCTGGGGAAAGCGGAATACCCAGGG
>NW_017094347.1:0-995 GCF_001483705.2 Eufriesea mexicana
TGTGCTTTTATAAAGCTTCGGGATATTAAATTTTCGAATTTTAAGGTACTTTTACTCAAAAATGTTGATCGTAATTTCGAATAGATTTCTATGAAAAATGAGAAGAATTATTTGACTCTGTGTCTTTCCGATTGAATAAATTATTGCATATATGATTAAAAATGTTTGGAGATAAAAGATAAACGAAATAATCTTTAGAAGACAAAAATCTGGCGTGAAATAATCGTCTTAATTTAATGCATAATTAAATACGACAAATTATGCTCGATTACTTTTTCAAATTGTCGATAACGTACGAAGCAAATTTTTATTTTTCATTTTATCAAACTTAAATTAAATTTCGAATCAGGTCTAATTACGAGTTAAAATCTAGAACAAAGATTCCTTTTTTCATTTAAACTTTGTCACGATATTTCATAGAATATCTTTATATTGAATTCTTATCTTTATCTTTTACCGCGAGATATCGTGCTCTCGCATGCAGTTGCAGAACTTTCCGCAGGAAAAAATTCCAGGAGGTAGAAAACAAAATGACATTATCGCTGAACTAATCAATTTCGTATTAACATATTTAATATAATATTTTACTTACTGAAAAAGATGACACGACCAATGACCCATGACAACCCATCGAGCTTTCCAAGACAAATCTACTTGTGGATGCAGACTCAGCTTATCTGTCATGCTCGTTGAGTGTTTTTCCTGTTCGTGTATTCGTGCAAAATCGTCGAGTAAGACGAATTTTTTGCGACAAATATTGTAATAAATATTATAAAAATAGCGCCTAATTCAAATTCTACAAATTCTCTATAAATAGGTTAGAAAAGTTACAAAATCTCAATGCGATTTATATAGAAATGCAGTTAGGTGACACTATAAATCATTATATAGATCTATTTACTTAGATCTCTACCGAAGAAGATCTCTTATGAGAAAGAAAATATCCCCAAAATAGGAAGTATTAAGAACCCATTCATTGTAAAGGAAGAAAATTA
>NW_017094348.1:0-993 GCF_001483705.2 Eufriesea mexicana
ACATTTGTGCTATACACTGCAATGCTGTGTATTACTACGAACTACCTTGCTCCTGTATACTCTCCTTGGCTCTAGAGAGGCATGCAACTGTGGTCTCGGCACGTAAGGTAGAGATAGGCTACGCTCGGTTATGTTACGTTTGGTTACGTTAGAATAGGTAAGCTACGACTGCTTTGCTATGCACTGCAATGCCATGGACTGATGCGCTCTATTATCCTCTAATATGTTCTGATTGGCCCCGGGGACGGCGGTAATAGTGGTCTCCGCACGTGAGGATGAGTTATGCTACGTTTGGCTCCGTTACGCTTAGTCAGGTTAGGATAGAACAACTTTGAATACTGTGCTATACACTGCTGTCCGGAGGATTGCTGCGCTCTACACTGCTCTACTATACTCCGCTCGACCCTCGGGAAGGAAGCAATAGTGGCCGCGACAAATCAGGTTGAGTTCGATTCCGTTTGGTCTAGTTAGGTTATGCTTAGTTAGGTTGGGTTATCTTTGACTATTGAGCTACACATTGCTACCCTCTGGACTTGTGCTCCCTACTGTGCGCTGTGACACTTTGCTTGTCTCCGGGGACGCCGGGAAAGGTGGTCGCGTCACGTTAGGTTTTGTTATGCCACGTATGGTTGTGTAAGTTGTGGTTATGTTAGGATAGTATAGCTTTGACTTTTGGGCTGTACACAGCCATTCGGTGGATTTTTGCGCTCTACTGTACTCCAATATGCTCTCCTTGGCTTGGGGAGGACATCAACTCTGGTCGTGGCACGTTTGGTCCAGCTTTGCTACGATTGGCTTGCTTGGGTTAGGATAAGTTCGATTAGGATGGCTTTGACTTTTGTGCTATAAACTGCTTTGCGGTGGATCTCTGCGCTCTACTGAGCTCTAGTATATTCTGTGCGGATCTGGAGGGCAACCGATAGTCGTCTCTGCACGTTAGTTGGATCTAGGCTACGTTCGGCTATGTTACGTTTGGCTATATTAGGATATGGT
>NW_017094349.1:0-996 GCF_001483705.2 Eufriesea mexicana
TCATTGAACGTCTGACTCTTGCAATGTGTTAACGCTGAGTATAGTCACTGAACGTCTGACTCTTGTGGTATACCAATTGGTGACTATAGTCACTGAACGTCTGACTTTCGCAGTGTACTAACTGGTGACTATAGTCAACCATCGTCTAACTCTCGCAATATAATAACGATGACTATACTAATCTAACGTCAGCAATAACAGTAACTAGAATCACCTAACGTTCGACGCTCATCGAATACTAACAATGATTTTAATCACTCCTGAAAATTTCCCACTGCTTCATAGCTCTGATAGAGAAAAATACATTCTGGGATTGCCCCGCACCGTGGAAACCCATTCTCATAAATACTGCAACATTATCATATCAAATATCGGCGAAAAGATTGAATACTACAATTTCCAATAACAATAAATAATCACAATAAAAATTTTAATTTCTCGCAGTGGCGAATAAACGAATAAAAACCGATTTTTGCTATACTTACAAAAATATTCCCAAAATAGTAATTTATTTTCAATATTTCTGAGAATAGTATCGCGCCAATATTAATTTTCTTCTGCAAAATCGTGTTTGATTTGTAATCCCGTGTCTTTTTTCTTCTACCGAGACACATCGCTTTGAAGTTAACCGAGAAACGTTGAAAATCGTAGGCTGTTATCGTTTTGTCACTTACTGTATACACGAGACGAGACACAGTGCTGCCGCGTAGCGATTGTAGAACGCGCCTTCGCTTTCTAGGTAGACGCGCATCATGTTACGTAGTAGTTCGTGGCTCGCATCTGTCGCGAAGGGAGTTCGGGTGCAACGAGAGAGCGTATTCTTTTCTCGAGTAAATTTTAAAATATACACGGTGTCGTGTAACTGGTGATACAAGAGGGTGATTCTATATGGAAAACTGAATAAAATTCTTTCATTCGAAGCTTCGTTATCCAGAATATTCACCAAGTACTGGTACGCTTAACTTTGACAGAAGGATAGTATATTTTATATCTTTT
>NW_017094350.1:0-997 GCF_001483705.2 Eufriesea mexicana
TGAATTCACCCAAAATGGTTTATACTCAAAGAACCAATCTTCGAGTTCTAATGTCTGTCTCCTGAATTCGGAATTCTCATTCTTGTCTTATGGTAATTTATATCTCGTATGTATCCTTTAATTTTCATCCCCAATTTCCATGAATCCACCCCAATTTTTCTATTCTCCCACAAAATCGTTTATACGAGAGTAACTTAAATTTGAGTTCTAATATCTCCTTATCTTCGAATTTTTATTCTCATTTTATCTGTATCTTGCAGTTTTCATCCCCAGTTTTCATAAATCCACCCCAATTTGAATGTACCCAGAATGGTTTATACTCGAAGAACTAATCTTCGGGGTCTATTGTCTGTCATTCTGTCTTCGAATTTTCATTCTTATATTATCGTGATTTAGACCTTTCCTTTATTTTTCAATTTTCATCTCTAATTTCTATAACTCCACCCCAATTTTAATTTACCTAAAATTATTTATACTCGAAATAGTTGGCTTCGAGTTTTAACGTCCATCTGCTTATCTCCGAATTTTTATACATCTTAATAATCCTTGTCTTAGCGTAATTTACTATAAGTACATCTGCATCTTCCAATTTTCACCCCCAATTTCGATTCACCTAAAATTGTTCATATTGGAAAAATTTGGTTTCGAGTTTTAACATTTATCTCCTTATCACCAAATTTTTATTCATCCCAACCCTTGTCTTATCGTAATTTACTATACGTATATCTGCATCTTCCAATTTTCATCCCCAGTTTTCTTAATGCCACCCTAATTTTAATTCACACAGGGTCGTTTATATTCGAGAAACCTAGTTTCGAGTTCTAACATTTATCTCCTTATCTCTGAATTTTTAACCACCCTAATTCTTGTCTTCAATAGCTTACTATACGTCACCTGCATTTTCCAATTTTCATCCCTAATTTTCATAACACCACCCTAATTTTAATTTATCTAAAATCATTTATACTCGAAACAATTAGGTTCGAGTTCTAATGGT
>NW_017094351.1:0-998 GCF_001483705.2 Eufriesea mexicana
TAACGCAAACAAATAAAACATAACCAAACCTAGCATAGCTCAACCTAACTTGCCGGGAACGTTATTGCTGGCACCGTAGCCCCAAGAAGATATAGCCCCAAGAAGACATACTAGAGTAGTGCGCAGAAATCCACGGAAAGGAGTGTAGAGCACAACAGCGAAAGCTATCCTATCCTATCCTAACTAAATGTAACCTTACCAAACGCAACCTAATCCAACCTAACTTGCCTAGACCACGATTGCTGGCCTCCACATCGCGATGCAGACTATGTTATAGGGGAGAACTGCTCTGAGGTCCATAGAATGGCAACGTATAGCTCGAAAGTGAAGGATATCGCAACCTAACCCAAACAAATCTAATCTAACCAAACGTAACATAGCCCAACCTACCGCACCGCGGCCACAATTTCTGGAATTCCCTGGGCAAAGCAGGGGCATTATATCACTGTTGGGCGCGGAAACCCGCCGAACAGCAGTGTACGGAACAGAAGTCAAAGCTGCCCTGGCCTAACCTGACCAAACGTAACACGACCGAACGTAACCTAACACAACCTAACGTCCCGGGGCCAACAGTGCAGTCCTCCTCTGAGACAAGAAGAGCTAATTGGAGAAGAGTAGAGTGAAGAAATCCAAAGAATCAAAGCGTATACCAGAAAAGCCTAAGCTACCCAAACTTAACTCAAGTGATCAGAAACTAGCAAGACATAGCCTAACTCAACGAAAGGTGCCGCGGCTACTATTGCTGCACACTCGATGGCCAAGCGGAATATAGTGGAGCACAGTAGTGCGCAGGAATCACCGAAGAGCAGTGTACGCCACGTAAGTCGAAGCCATACTATACTAACCTAGCCAAACGTATCGTGACCAAACGTAGCCTAACTTATCCTAACGTGACGAGACCACCATTGCTGCCCTCCACTGAGACAAGAAGGGCATATTAGAGGTGAGTCGAGCACAAAAATCCACCGAAAACCAGTGTATAGCAAAAAAGTCAAAGA
>NW_017094352.1:0-998 GCF_001483705.2 Eufriesea mexicana
AAGTGTAGCAGAGAGCAGCAGGGTATACATTGGCGCTAAATACAAATGAATAGCATCATTGCTATTGTACTAACCTATCCGCTGATCATTAGATGCTATAGCAATTCCAGAATAATCAAAGGATAGACCAATTATTGCTGGCGGTAAAGCAATTGAATATAGGGCACTGGCTGTAGCCACCTACAGAGTATTACATGCATTAGTATAATCTATTCACTGGCCATCCAAATTCTATGACGATGATTGAATGAAGAAGGTGTAAGTACATTATCTCCAGAGACATCAACAATTGGCAATACGGAAGTGGGTATATCTGCCTACAATATTATATATCCATTCTATAAACATACACACCTACCTTCTAAATCCTATGGCAATCTAAGAACGGTCAAAGGATGGATCAATTATCGCCAGAGATATTAACAACTGAGGACAAAATGCTGAGAGTTGCCACCATAACTGTACCATTGCCATTTGAGTAATATATTCAATGAACATCTACGTTCCACAATAAATTATTCAACGATCAATTGCTAGATAAACCACCGCTAGAGAAGTTAACAATTAACAACGCGTTACTCAGTGTGGCCATCTACATGTTCCTGTAGCCATTGGATAAATGTACTAACTGCTCATTCAATTTCCTCAGCTATTTTGAAATGACCGGTTGATATTGCAAATATCGCTAGAGATATTATCAAGTGATTATACGGTACTGAGTGTAGAAATCTTCTCAGTGCCACTGCAATTGCATTAATCTGTTCGCAGATAATATTAATACTACAGCTACTCTAAAATGATCAATGATTGCATCAATTATCTATAGAGAAACTGACAGTCGACAATACCGTACCGAATATAGCAGCCTACGTACTGTAAGTGTCATGTGATAAATCTGTTTAGAGAACACACAAATTTGACAGTAATTTTAGAATGATAAATGGATAGGTCACTTATCGCAAGAGGCATCAGCTAGAGACAATAGAGTCCCGTGTACA
>NW_017094353.1:0-998 GCF_001483705.2 Eufriesea mexicana
GGTATACACGTCGCTGGCGGCTTTGGAACAAAAGCATCTCGACGTGCGTGGCACGTCTTTATAACGCGAGTGGTTAAAAAGTATCAGCTTTATAGCAGAAAATTTTTCAACTTATTTTCTGGCCAAAGTAGGGTTATTTTGCCAAAATAACCCTACTTTGGCCAGAAAATCGTCGAACGCAAAGGGTTAATTTTGTTCGAAACAATGTAAACGTGAAAAATGCAAACGGATGAAAGAGAATATGAAATGACTGGATCCTGAGATCTGGTGACACCTAACTTACAAACGAATTGGAGCGAGAGGTGGTCCTAGAGGTAGAAATTTGAATTATGAAGGTACACTTTGGCTCGTAGAGACCTGGCTATTCTAAATCCGGATTACAGAGGTAAAAGAATGGATTTAAATACGGGGCCAATCGAGCTGAAGCAGGCTTTATTTTGATTTATAGAGGTTTTCACGGCAGGTCAGAAGGGAAGGAGAATATTCGTGTTGGAGAGGTTTACGAGTTAATGAGGGTGGAATTATCGAGGTTCGATTGTATTTTTCTCTTTTGAAAATTGAAATTTTAGTGGAAATACAATGCAGGAAGTACGAAGGGGTCTGTTATCTAACAACACTCTATTGCATTATGGCTTAACAGCACCATTCAATATCAACCACTCTTCGCTTCATTATTGAGTGTATGGCCTTATTCAGAGGTCATTGTAAACTTTTTAACGTACATTCCTTTCGAGCTAGCAGTTTATTTGGAATTTTAAGTATGCACGTTAATTTCCGAACTTTTCTTTCCGAATTCTTTCAATTTCGATATTCGAATTAAATAATTTTCTTTTTTTTATTCCATATTCTATATTTTATATTTCTGTTATTTTTTACTGTATATTTTATATCTCTATTATTCCATTATTTCTCTTATATTGTATTCTATATTTTTATTGTTATATGATTATTAATTATTAATTACCGTTTGTTTAAATTATAATTTAAATAAACCTTTC
>NW_017094354.1:0-997 GCF_001483705.2 Eufriesea mexicana
AGAACTTCAACGAAGGGCTTTCTCCCGCTGGAAGACAATGGGCAGTGGTGAAAGTTGCCCACACTATCAATCTCGTTTCCCTTTTACGAGTATGAGTAACTGCGCATCTATCGGTTGGGACCAAGCGTGAAGATTTTGCTAATCACGCGTGCCTCGTTCTGGATGAAACCTCAGCCACCTTCCACGGGAATTCATTCTCAACCATGAAGAACTCTATTCCGCGTTGTAAAAACTTGCGTCACAAAGAACGACTAGGAATTTATTGCCATGTACGACGGATCGAAGGGGCCAGGAACGGCGCCGAGAGAAATTGTCTCTTCTCTCGCGCTTTTCTCTCCTCTCTTGCTTCTCACCGCGAAGAGGAAGGAGCTGGTCGAAGCGGGAGATAGGAAGAAAGGATAGGAAGGGTGGGCGAGGGTTGCGGACGAGGGGGCTACTTTCAGGCGACGGAAGAACCACGTCGCGAACAGTGGCGGATATAGAGTGGCGGAAAGGCGAGGACTCCATTGCTTCTTCATATAAGAGAGAGAGAAAGAGAAGGCGGGATTGGCGAAGTGTACGTGCTTTGATATCTAGCCCGGCACAAAGAGTTGACGCTTCGTGCGTAATGTAATTGCGTGGATGGGTTAGCTGTCTTCTACCTGCGAAGAGGGTGGACCGAATCGTGGTGGACGAAGAATCCACAGGCAGGGTTTTGGAAATATCGTATGCCATGGTGTTGATATTCGTTAGTACTACTCCTGGGAGAAATTTCTAGATTATATATGGTGATACGAAATTATCTAAAATTAACCCTTTGCACTCGACAATTTTTTGGCTAGAGAAGAGCAAAAGATCAAAGATTCTCTATTAAAAAACTGACGATACTTTTTCGAGCAGTAAATAAAGAATTGTATAATGTTAGAATTGTAGAATTATTTGATTCCGATACCTTGCACACTGTTGCATTACATTAAATTTGATATATTAATTAATATCGATCTCCCAAATTTTATGA
>NW_017094355.1:0-998 GCF_001483705.2 Eufriesea mexicana
AGGAATGCGAACTCGATCACTCACCTTCCGTCTATTTCCCCACAACCTGCGACTACTTCCGCAAAACTTGGCCGGGCCGGCAGAAGAAGATGGCCACGGCGAACGATTAAATGGCGGAGGAAACAAAAGCAAGAATTCCCTGTCCCCGGGAATTCGTGTCTCCACGCAATATTCGTTACTTTCCATCCCTCTGGTGGCTCACGGAGCAAAGCCAGAGCAGCATTCGGATTATTGCGGGCAGCGAGAAAGCATGCCAGTTAAAAGTCCTCCGGAAGATGTTCCTTGGCCGTCGTAAAAGCGGATTCACACATACACGCTCGAAGGGGAGCTGGCTCGCTCCTTTTTCACGTTTTACTCGATACTTCTGCCGAAGAAAACAATACCCAGGCTCCCTTACAATACGTGACCAACGGCCTCGGGGAATCTGCATCGGGACCGTCTTTTTTCCATCTTCCCACTGGCATGTCGAAGACAATGCCACTGCCATTTTCCATCGGGACAGCCAACGAAATCGTTTCCTCGCGCGAACCAGCTCCGAGTGGAAGGTTTTTAAGGAATCAGCCTGCCGTTTGGGCTTATCGATTCGTTGCAGGACCAGTTGTTGCAGCAGCTAAGTTGAGAAATGAACGAACGGAAAGAGGTTGGACCGAGAGTCGAGCGATAAGGGGATCAAATTTGACGAGTGACCCGAATAACGAGGCTCGGGGTGAGCATGTGGACCGATGGGGTATCAGGCGAACGTTTGGCTGCAGCTTGGCTAGGTATTTGGAGACGTTGGATATTGAGTGGTTCCAGATGGTTTGGAGATGTGGTTGCATAATGTTTATGGTTGGTAGAGGTATATGAGCGACTCGTACAGCCAGTCGAGTGCAAAAGTACGAATATTCTGGCTCCTGAAACGGCAGTTTCCGGGATTTGCGATTTGGGAGGAGCTTGGAAGTTAATCAGCACTACGCTATGAGTATCTTCGTTGATGAGTATTAGCGATAATGGTTCGT
>NW_017094356.1:0-998 GCF_001483705.2 Eufriesea mexicana
CAGTAATTAGATGCAGTGTATATGTATTTTCCTGCATTATGTGGAATGAATCCTAATCAAAAAAATTAAGTACAAAATTAATAATACACGCTATCACAATAGTAATTATACAAAATACGAAATAATTGAAGAACTTGATTATAATAGAAAAAAATTAGCAAGGATACTTGGTGTCGAGAAGTCTCCACTCATAGATATTACATATGTAGGTTCCTAAAATTAGAAAGAAAAGCTGAGAAATTATGCTGCTACTATTCAGTAGTCTAAGTCGACGACAAAGAGACAAAATGGATCTTTGATCTGTGATACGCGAAAATGTTTTAAAGTTGAATAAAGAATTAAATAAGGAGTCAATCCTTAAATCCAGTAATGCTTTATTAACAACACTCTTGATTTTTATCTGCAGAAAATTAAATTTAACATTAGAAAAGTAGTTGCACTGTTATCAAGAAATTTCTCAGATATTAGCAGAAGGAGTACAAGCTTAATGAATTCAAAGAGCAAAAATGTAGACTATATCAAATTTCAATAATTTCTGACAACAAAAAAACAAAAGCGTACTAACTTTTAGATCCATAAAAGTTAATTCTTGATTAACAAATGAATTAAATATAATAGAAAAAAAGTTCTGTTATTTAAAAATTCTACTATTCGGACACTTTTGTCTCCTTACTAGTTCAGAGGCAGATGCTACTGTATAATTATTGTACTCCAGTTTACCATCAAACTAAATATATCATCCATACCTGCACTTTTAGGTATAACATTCCATAATGTACGTCTTTAGTTGGAAAGTGTGTCAAGGCCCTTGACAGAAAAAGAATGCTCTGAAACACACATACATACTAAAAGGTAATTTGGTACTTTACCTGTTATGTCACTAGGTCGGTCTTGTTTGGCGACGATTAGTGACGGATGGATCCAAAGAAAAATTACGTAGTTCTTGAAGTGTGTAATGGACTGTAGTTTTGAGTAGTGTGAATGATAGACAACGCCTT
>NW_017094357.1:0-1000 GCF_001483705.2 Eufriesea mexicana
GAAATAATATGACTTCTTTTTTACAAGCTTGATGCTTGATGCAGTATAGTATATGCATATTGTATAATACTATAAAAGTTGAGCCGTAATTGCCAATGTAGAGGGTAAGTAAAGATACGTCGGTGCAACGGTAACGAGAAGATGGCATAAATGTGAAAATTGCTTCTGAAACAACATTTCGTGCAGTTTTTGTTCACATCTGGTATCATAAAATTCTAATGAAATTTCGTAGGATTTGTTTTCGTATTCAAGATATATCGGTTTAATGCTTTGTAAGTTGATAGTTATTTAGTTACATAAAAGTGGCTCATGATAAACGGAGCATAATACGTATAATTATATTCGACATATCGGGGTTCAAAACTCAATCAAAATTGTGTACCTACAAAATTGGAAAGAGTACTTTTACTTTGGAATGAGTACTTCTATTGCTGAAGATAAGCATTATTAAACAATTATTAATAATATTAAAATTATTAAGAAATATATCATTAAGATTACTAAAAAGTTATTGATGATATTAAAATTATTTAAAAAATATTAAAATTATTAAAAAGCTGTTGTAAATATTAAAATTATTTGGGAAATATCATTGAAATTATTAAAAACTTCAAAACAGTACATAAGATGTAATGATAAATGGACAGCAAACTGTAATTGACAAACTAAATTGAATTTCGGAATTAATAATTAATTTTGTCTATTTTATCTGTTTTATTGCTCCACGTTAAGTACCTATAGCTGTAGATAAGTCTAGGTGTCAGCACCATCTGCAGTGTTATTTCGATATTAATCGAAGATATCTCTATATATGGTAATTTATGACCTCGTTATATCGTTCGAACCAATTATACTCTCGATAAATTTCAGCGTATAGAAGTATTCTATCCGATCAGATATATTCCACGAGGAATCTAGGAATCTAAAAATTCACAAAGGGTAGTATAATCAAGAATATATAGTATTCCTATTTTATCACGATGACCGTCTTCTGTTTTTT
>NW_017094358.1:0-1000 GCF_001483705.2 Eufriesea mexicana
ATAAAAAATTCACTTAGTATTACCAATATTAACACTAGAATTACCAATATTTGTCCAAATAACTAATTTCACACCTTTATACTCCTACAGTTGCTTTTGATGAAATTAATATCGATTTTTACCACTCTAATTGATATAAATTATGCACACTGTATTTACGGATCACAGATCGGTACGCGTTGCAAATTGGTAGTTCTAATGTTAAAACTGAGAGAAAAAGAATGAAGCGGAAAACGTGGAGAAAAGTAGAGAATTATTTTCACGCGAAACTCACCGAAATTAAGTATGCTCGATTTTTGAGTAGTCGACGTGAACGATGGTATTCGCGATGAAAGAGTAAATCACTATTTCAAATATGAGCGAAATTGGGTGGGACTACGTATCTGCGCAAGAATAATGTAATGCAAAGAGGTATGGAGACAAGATTTATATAGGATGTTGATACGCACTAACACACGCGAGATCGTGTCACGTAGGCACTCATACATGCTAATTTGTTGTTCTTTTTGGTTCAGTTTTCAACAACAAGTCTGAGATATCAGACGCTTTCTATAGATACACGCAGTTACGATAAAAATAAATTTTAACTTCTTAAAATAAAATGAATATTCTATTTTTTTATTTGTTTCTTTTACAGCTTTTTTTTCTTCTTTCTTTTCGCTTTTTGATTTTCTTTCTTTCTCGAACAAATTCGTAGACGTTTGTTGTACATTGTATACTGTTAGTGCAGTTATTATACATGCGGATGTTAATCGTTGTTAAGTATTAATAAATATAAGTCGCTTGGATTATATTTATTAAATATTGATAAATTAATATTCGGTGTTAATTGTTACATTTTGGTACCATTTTTTGATAGATATTGTACAGATATTTTTTGAACAATTAAATTAATCAGCATTTAATTAGAATGCGTGTTAATTGTCAGTTACCATTATGGTACCAATTTTTAATTGAAGATGTACTGTTATGCAATTTGTTATTGTACTTTGATATATAT
>NW_017094359.1:0-1000 GCF_001483705.2 Eufriesea mexicana
GTTGCGAATTTTCACCTACGTCTTCCTGTCTCTGTTACGTGTTATTCTCGAAATGGCTCGACGTGTAACCGACCGTGTCGTTGATTATGGCAAGGCCATCGAAACTTAACTCTTCGAGGTTAGGTGGATTCAAAACTGTCTCACCTTTCGTTTGGCTTCTCGTGCACGGTGGAATATATTTTAACCTACGTCAAAAAATTGAAGTTGTACAATTTAATACTAGACTTACACTTACGCGTAAAAATCTCCATTTATAGAGAAAGGGTACCTCGTTTTCTTCGATGCCTGTTTGCCTGATATATATTTAATCTTTGACTTTTCCTTTTGAATCGAAACCCTTCTTTTGCTTTATTGTCTCCTTCTCAGTTTTTCACAAGGTTAAGCTGAAAAGAAAATTAAAAAAAAAAAATGAAAGGAGATAGTAAAGGACCAGGTATATCAGCATATAAAAGAAAATGTTAAAAAATAAGAAAAAGTAAAGATAAAAATAAAAAAAAGACAGTAAAGGTCCCAGGAATAACCAGATATAAAAAAGAAAAGAAAAAAATTTGTAAATAAAAAGAAAAATAGGAAGAAATAGCCAAGGTTCCAGGAATAACCATCGTACTGAACTCTGGCGCTCGTAATTTTCATTTTCTTACATTGTTACTCCCCTCTTCCTCGACCTTTTATGATGCAGCACGAGAGAATGTAAAGTAGCGCTCCGGAATAATCACACGGTGCGATAAGAAAAGTAGCTTTGTGTGTTTGGGGCCAAGATCTTTGCTCCTTGTTACAACGGCAATTCTCATTCAGGGACCTCAAGTGCTTACCAACAGTAATGCGTTTCGTTTCAAATGCTTTCTTCTGTTCTCCTTCGCCATTGTTACGACCAATTTCAGCAACTATGAAAGCACACGATACGTGGATTAACAGCTGGCGAATTATGATCTACGTTATAGGTCTGTACTATCCGACTCGGACACTTTAACTCGCTCGTCAAAGGATTACTGCGTTAGAA
>NW_017094360.1:0-1000 GCF_001483705.2 Eufriesea mexicana
CGCTGTTACAGGGTAATTTAAAATTCCGTTTGTTTCTCCATTTATCAAGCTCTTCTGTGATTTATTCGGTTAGCTTTCACTCATTTTTCTCCTCTTTGTGGTTTTTGCGTTTTATGGCGAATTTGGAACATGTTACATATATTTCCTTTCGGATTTTGCGATTGTGAATAATAGGAATTTATGAAGTTACAAAGTATCTCGTCCTTGTTCGTTAAAAAAATACCTCCGTTTTATTTGAAATTCCCGTGATATGAAATAATGAGCGAAAATGAAATCTGTACTTGTTGAATTCATATTAAATTTTTCATAGCCGTTGCTAAATATCTCGTAGAATTTTCTCTTGCTTCATCAAATCGGAAGCATTTTATTTAGTAAAAATTTCATATTATTCCGCCCGTTTTACATCGCAGCAGAGATCAGATTTTTAATTAAATTTCGCTCCAATTTATCCTGTTTGATTAATATTTCCATTATGCAGAATATTCTTCTGGTTTTCGATTCGCTGGTATTCACCACTCTTTCTGGCAATTATTATTACGTTTTCGGCTAACAACGAATATCAAATTTATATTTCGAAGTGTTCCCTATACCGACTATCACGTGCTCGTACACCAAGAAATATAAGTATCGAATTATTTTCCCTCTGAAACCATTCCACTCTTATCTGAAACATTTTTTGGCATCATCAACAGCGTCGAAGATACTCGAGGGAGAGACTTAAATGACTCACCCTGTATAACACGATATACGAGCAGATAGCGATACCATAAAATAAATAGGAAGAGTATGAGAAAGGGTAACAAATAAAAAAGAAAAACGAAATAGTCACATATACACTTACAAAAGTACACATACACTATTAAATGTGGGTTAATTTCTATGTGATTTCTTATTTACCGTTTTAAAATTATCGTCGACTTTATGGCAGAAAGTTCTTCGAATTGCTATTTTCCTGTAACGAAAACATCGTCGAGTGCAAAAGGTTAATATCGAGCTCTGA
>NW_017094361.1:0-1001 GCF_001483705.2 Eufriesea mexicana
TATAACGTCTAAGTAATTAGGTATACGTAGATACCAAAAGAGCTGATGAGATCTCAGGAGAGTAGCCTACATCGTCATCTAAGTTAGTGACAGGGAATATCCGGTCAATTGAACTGATAGGTTACCAATCATAGTCCACTGATATCACCTGAGCCTTCTGTTGTACTCGACCAAGTGCAGGTTTGTAACTTACGAAGTAATCCCAACACTGAAGAATCTTTACCAAGCTGGTATAGTCCTCGTCTATACCCGATACCGAGGATTCTAGCTCTAACTTCCCGACTTTCGACTGCATCGTGTCTTAATAACAACTATGATCTGACGTCGGAGAATCTGCCGACCAGGACGACTCAATCACAAGGAAGAAGAGGACCTGGCGTGACGCTGCGAAAAACGCGACGACCGCAGGGCTTATTAATTCCCGTATAACAGTGATTAGGTCCGGGCCCGATATCATTACGGGGCCACCTAGAGGCAGGCGTGTTTAAGCAGTCGGCTGACCACAACCGGCGCGGGACGACTTTTGTTTGGCCGTTTTGCCAGCCCTGGCGCCACAGCATGGCTACGGCCTCCGTCTACCCTGCAGGATATATCTCTCCCACAACCCCGTGGAAAAACGCCTGGAAGCTGCTCCACGCTCGCGGCCTCTGGCCTCTTCGTTATCCTTGGGTTACTGGGTCCGATCGATCGCCTTCCCCTGATATCTTCGCTACTTTGCCCGTCTCTTGCCAGACGGTGAATGTCATGCTAGGAGAAAACAGCCTTCGGGAATAGATTTCGAAGAGGTGACAGCAGAGATGACTCAATTTCAGATTTGAGAACAGGTTATTGGATGTCAGTGATTTTTCGAGTTATTTTTAAGGAAAAGAGAAAGAGAGAGAGAGAGAGAGAGAGAGTGTGTGTGTAAAAAGGACAGAAAGAGAGAGAGTGAGAAAGAGAGAAAGAGAGAAAGAGACAGACAGACAGACACACAGACAGACAAATAGACACACAGACACACA
>NW_017094362.1:0-1001 GCF_001483705.2 Eufriesea mexicana
GTGAATTTTGGAAGGGTATCGAATTTTTTCGTTGCCAGTCAAATTGAATAGATTCGACTGAGTATTTGGGAAGCAATGGATTAATAAACAGGCGAATAGTGACTTATTTACACCTTCATTATATATTACACCTAATTATATATTCCGTTCAAATAGTAACGAAAGAGTGAAAGATGAATTATCTTCGACTAACGTTAGAAAATTTAGGAATTTGTCAAGTGAAGAACTAATAGAATTACAATGATAAAAGGTACGAAATAATTCGAGTTTGCGAAGACACCTGAGAGACCTATGCATTAAATATACAAAGTACCAGATTAGAATACCTGGAATATAGATAAAGATACTATTATCCGAAGAACGATATAATAAATAGGATTAAAATATTTAATAAAAATATCTACGACTTTTGTAATTTATTCTCGACGTAAAAGTCCGGGAAAGAAAAGCGGAAGTTAAATGATCTCGGAGGTAAACAATGTTGGCTTATGAGCAACAAATAATTGCATAAGCAACGACGAAGCTTAACTTGGTCGTAAAACTAGAACACGGCTGTGTCGGCAACTCGATTATGCGCGAACCAGTTCGGTAAGTTAAACCGAAACTCTATATCGAGTAGCAACTCCCTTTTAAGCGGCACGCTCTCTTCAAACGGGCAAAGGGTACCCTCGACAGACCTCCTGATCGGTAAAGTATCTTCTGAATTATCCATGGGGGCTGGAAACGTGGGTCTCCCTTTGCTACCCCATTAGCGAACTCTCGGAGTGGTCTGCCTGATCAACGACAGACCTGGACTACTGGACAACTGCTGCTTTCGTCGACAACGAGAGTTTTATAGTTCGCTTCTTAACTGCGAAGCTAACTCACTTAGACTTAGCCTTGCCTCGATTTATTCCGTGGAAGTTTCTTACTCGAGTGCAAGGCGAAGAAGCGAATGCACTCTTTCTTTACGAAAATTTGTCAAATCTGGATGCTTCTACGGAGTGCAATAAATTTTAAAC
>NW_017094363.1:0-998 GCF_001483705.2 Eufriesea mexicana
GTGCACTGCTATTCGGTGAAATTCTGCTCTCTACTGCGCTCCAGCATGTCCTGCTTGGCACTGTAGTGTGGGGCAGCAATAGCGGCTTCGGCAGGATAGGTTGTGTTGAGCTATATTTGTTTTTGCTCGGTTGGTTTAGGCTAGGCCAAGGTAGCTTTGACTTTTCCTATATAGACGGCGATTACATGGACCTCTGCGTTCTACTCTAGACTAACGTGATCTGCTTGGCTCTCTGGAGGGCGGCAATGGTGCTCGCGGCACGTAATGTTGAGTTAGGTTACGTTCGCTTATGTTACGGTTGGATATGTTAGTAGAGGTTATCTTTGACTTTAGTGCTATAGTCTGCTATTAGGTGGATTCCTGCTCCCTACAGTGCGCTAATATTTTCAGCTTGGTACTGGGGAGGCCAGCAATAGTGGTCTTGGCACGTTTGGTTGGGCTAAACTGCGTTTGGTTATGTCATGCTTGATTAGACTAGAAAAGGATAGCCTTGACTTTCGTGCTATACACTGCTATTTGGTAGATTTCTGCGGTCTACCGTGATCTAATATCCGCTTCTTTGCTCTGGGAAATCCAGAAATTGTGGCCGCGGCGCGTTAGGATGTGTTGGATTACGTTCGGTTGGCTTAGGTTTGTTTGGGTTAGGATAGGTTAGCTTCGTCTTTTGTGATCTGCACAGCTATACGTTGAATTTCTGCTATCTACTGCGACCTAGTATGTACTGCTTGTCTCTCTGGGGCCCGCAATTGTGGTCTCGGCAAGGTAGGTTGCGTTAGGTTGCGCGTCCTTAGGTTAGGTTGGGATTTGTTTGGTTAGGACTGCTTTGTCTTTTGTGCTCTATACAGATATTGGGTGCATTTCTGCGGTCTGCTGTGCTCTAGTATATTCTACTTGGATGTGGTAATGTCAGCAGTATTGTTCTCGGCGGGTAGTGTGAGTCAAGTTGGGTTTGATTATGCTACGTTTGGCTAGGTCAGGACAGGATAGCTTTGACTTGT
>NW_017094364.1:0-1003 GCF_001483705.2 Eufriesea mexicana
GCGAAAGGCTTTCAGTCGACGCCGGTAAATAGTGCAGCGACTCGGTGTCGTTGCACCGATGTGCATTATGCAAGACAACGCGACCGCGTACACCGCGGCGAATGAAAACGAAACGGACGAGGGGGTGGCAGACGCCGCGAGAGGGTGAGTCTCGCGTCGCGGAGTGTCCGTGTTCACTGCTCTGCGACGTCTGTTCTGGGTGTAATGAACAGAATGGAGAATTTTCTAGCCAAGACAGCGTTCCTTTCCTTTCTCGCCTTGTTTCTGTAATTGCTCCGCGAATCCGAGCCGTTTCTCTCGCTTTGCGCGGAATTTCTGGTCTTTGGGGTACGTTCCGACGAAGTATAGCATGGACTATAGCAGGATTTGGGAAAATTTTATATTCCTTTCTTTTGGGTTTATGTATAGAGATGACGGAGATTTTAGATTTAGAATATAGATTTTGAAAATGGAATATAGATATGATATATTTATTCTACTACACAGTTTTGTGAGTACACAAGTGGCTGGAATTATTTAATATTGGTCAGGATACGATGAGTATGAAGTAATACCCTGAGTAATAATATTACGCAATACAAAATATACCCTTTTAACTTTTTAATTTAGGTAAGTTTATAATTAATCTTCCAGTAGTCCAATTTCGAGACAAAATCGATTTTCATCTTTGAAGCGTTGAAAATCGGATCAGCCATCAATGAAACATAAATTGTAGAGACTATGGTGGTGGTAAATAATAACACTATTTATTAGTAATAAGAATGGATTAACAATATGTGGTGACGATTAAGCCTACGAATTTAGATATATCAACTACAACTTGAGATTGCAACTCGATTCAACAACAGAATTACAACTCAGCCCGTTACAGCTAAAATACAACTAAACAACTAACAACTCTGCTCTGATCACTCTTCCCAGGAACTCTTCCTAAAAACTGTCTTCCAATCACTCTTCCCACGAACTGTCCGCTAACCACTTTAACCTTCTTTTATATCTTCCC
>NW_017094365.1:0-1004 GCF_001483705.2 Eufriesea mexicana
TCGAGAAGTTGATAATATATTTTCAATTTATTATATGATTTATTATGATGCATTATGATGTAATATAATTTATCATACGATTGGTTTGAGGTCGTATAATTAGTATAATTTTGTTTTTCATATTCAGCGTTAAATTTCAATGTCATTAATATCATTACATTAATAATTATATTATTAAATGTGCCATTACCATTATACGATTATAGTGGCGATGATGAAATCATTTTGAATCGAATTTTCAATATATCAAGATGCACAGGTGAAAATAAAGAAAATTTGTTTTGAAAATTTTGCAAATTTGTTTGAAAAGAGTTTAAAGTTATTTATGTGCTTTTGAATAAGAAATTTTAAATGACAAATATTTTCGTAAGAATTGAATATGAGATAAGATACTGCTATTTGTTTCGTAACATTAGAGGTAAGAAAAATATTTAAATTTCGTTTGCATACCTCAATTTGCATTTACCGTTTCTAAAAGACACGAACTGTTTGCGATGAATGTATTCATAGTACAATAATAAACAACTGCAAATCATTCTCCAGGATAAATTAATGTTAATGTAATAATATTATGAAACACATTCAACAATGAAAAATGTGAAGGACATGAAAAATAAGAAAATGTCGCAAGAAGTCCTGGAATAAATTCTATATCTTTGATGCAAGACAAGTATGATTTTATTTAGAATAAAGTTGAAGTGAGAGCCTCAGATTTAAATAGGGAATATCTATCTGATAATATAAAGTATATATATATACATTGCATGAAATTTTTATTCTTCGTTTCATAATTTAATTATTTTTCATTTTACTTATTAGAATTGTCAATGACAAATTGCAGGAAATTTTATTTCTTATTTATTTTAATTGTTAATGACATATAGCAAGAAATTTTTATTCTTCGTTTTATAATTTCATTATTTTTCATTTTACTTATTTTCATTGTTAATGACAAATTGCAGGAAATTCTATTTCTTATTTTACTATTTATTTATTTTAATTGT
>NW_017094366.1:0-1004 GCF_001483705.2 Eufriesea mexicana
CTTGGCTATGGCTGGTCAGCAATGGCTGTGTAGGACGCTTGGTGGTGGTAGGTTAAGTTTGGTTATGTTATGTCATACTATATTAGGCTAGGACACTTTTGGCCTTTGTACCGCACACTGCTGTTAGGTGAATTTCTGTGCTCTTCCGTGCTCTGGTACATTCTCCTTGTCTCTACGGAGGCCAGCGTTTGTCGTCCCGGCACGCCAGGTTTTGTTAGTATACGTATGTTTGTGTTAGGCCAGGATAACTGCGACTATTGCGCTGTGCACTGATATTCAGTGCATTTCTGTGCTCTACTGTGTCCTAGTATGTTCTCGTTCGCACTGTGGGCGCCAGAAATAGTGGCCTCGGCTCGTTTAGATAGTCCACGTTTGGTAGTGTTAGACTTGGTCAGGTTAGGTTAGGACATATTTGACGTTTCTCCTGCACGCAGCTATTTGGTGGCTCCCAGCGCCCTACTGTGCTCTAGTATATACTGCTTGGCTCTGAGGATTCCAGCAACAGTGGTCTCGGCACTTTCGGTTAAGTTAGGCTACGTTTCATTACACTACGTTTGGATATGTTAGCACACGGTGGCTTTGACTTTTGAGCTGTACACTGCTGTTCGGTGGATTCCTTCGCACTACATTGCTCTACTACACCATGCTCGACTCTGGAGTAGCCAGCAAATGTGATCGTTGCACGACAGGTTGCGTTATGTTACGTTTGGTTATGGTATGCTTGTTTGGGTTAGTTTAAGATAGCACTGACTTTCTCGGCATATACTACTATTCGGTGGATTCCTGCGCACTACTGAGCTCTAATATGTTGTGCATGGCTCTGGGAGGACCGGAAGTACTGTCACCGGCATGTTACGTTGAGTTATGCTATGTTTGGTCAGGTTAGGTTAGGTGAGGTTAGGTTACGATGTCTTTGTCTTTTGCGCTTTACGCAGCAATGCGGCGGGCTTCTGCGCTCACCTGCGCTATAGTTTATTCCGCTTGGCTATTTCGATGTCTGCAAT
>NW_017094367.1:0-1003 GCF_001483705.2 Eufriesea mexicana
CGTGCCGAACCCGCTATTGCTGCCCGCCCCAGAGCCAAGTAGGGCATACTATAGCACAGCAGATAGCAGATGTCCTCGGAATGGCAGTGTGTGGCACAAAAGTAAAAGCTATCCTGTCCAAACTGAGCCTAACACAACCAAACCGAACGTAACGTGACTCAGCGTAGTGTACGGAGAGCAATGTTTCTGGCCTTCCCAGAGCTATGCTGAACATGCTAGAGCACTGCACGGTGCAGAAATCCACCTAATAGCAGGCTATAGCACCAAAGTCAAAGCCATCCTCTCCTAACCTAACCAACCATAACATATCCAAACGTAACCCAACAAAGCCTAACTTGCCCCGACCACTATTGCTGGCCTCCCCAGAGCCGAGCAGGGCGTACTAGAGCTCAGCAGAGCGCCGAGATCTGCCTAATAGCAGTGCACAGCACAGAAGATGATGCTATCCTAGCCAAACATTGCTTAACCTAACATTACCGAACGTAACCTGAGAAATCGTAACGTGCCGAGTCCGCTGTTGCTGGCCTTCCCGGAGACCAGCGGATAACATTAGAGCGCTGTAGGGTGCAGAAATCCGCCTAATAACGGACTATGGCATTACAGTCAAACCTATCCTCTCCTAACCTAACCCATCGTTACATTGCCAATCATAGCCTAACTCAAACTAAAGAGACAAGACTGCAGCTGCTGCCCTCCCGAGAACGAAAGAGGATATACTAGAGCACAGAAGAGGGAAGAGATCCACCGAATAGCGGTGTAAATCACAAAAGTTGAAGCTACCCTAGCCAAACTTTGCGTAATCCAACATAACCGAAGGTAACTTGACAAGTCGTAACGTGCCGAGACCACTGTTGCTGGCCTCCCCTGTGCCAAGCACAAAGTATTAGAGCGCTGTAAGCAGCAGAAATCCGCCTAATAGCAGACTACAGCGCTACCGACATACCTAACCTCTCCTAACCTAAACAATCGTAACGGAACCAATCATAGCATAACTCAACCTATC
>NW_017094368.1:0-1005 GCF_001483705.2 Eufriesea mexicana
GCGTTAATATCATCGTAATTCGTATTTCCTATTTACTAACGGATTATTCACGAAACATTAACTCGTTTCACGTTTACACTTCCTTTTCCCGTCTTGATATTAACGATATAAAAATCGCTAATCGCGTTAATAATTTTTTTCTTCCCCCGCTCGTTATACTCGCAGCACACATCGGCAACGTAAATGAAAGAAGTCGGTTAAAGTCGGTGAAAAAGATCGACTTTCGCCGTTCCGGAATTTTTTCGCAATCCGCTAATCCAACCTTGTACGCCGTAAAGAGCATTAAAAATATTTCATGCGAACGAGCAGTATTTTAACCCGACCGGAAGAACAGGCTTGTGCACGTATACCATGGTATAAAAGTCACCCCCTCTAACTTCTCCCTTTCCTCTCTTTGCGCGGCGAAACATGCGAGGAGGAATGTAGACCGTAAAATGTAATGAAATTTCTGTGTTCCTTCTTCGAGTGTTTAAACGGTATCCACTGTACAATGAAAAAAACATCCGTACAAGGCATTACGATTTCAGTGGCCACGTAATCTATGCCTAGCATCGCTCGCACGTGAATTTTATTAGGATTCTGGAAGACGGTATGTCGAGAATGGTAATTCTCGGCTGGTATAGTTGAGACAGGGGTGATAAACCTTTGAATCAGATTATTTAATTTTAACCTGCGTTTTATATCTTACGCGATGAATGTTGGTAATGGGTTTCATTAAATTGAAAATTTAAAGAACACTGCGCCCCCAATTTTAATTGTTGATTGGTGTAGTTGAGGCAGATTTAAATTAGATTATTTAATTTTGATTTATATTTTATATAATGGATGTTGTCACTGGCCTTCATTAAATTGAAAATTTAAAGAACTATGTCCCCTGTGCCCTCAATTTTAATTGCCGACTGGTACAATTAAGACGAAAGTGATCACAACTATTCGAATAAGATTTAAATTAGATTATTTAATTTTAACCTGCATTTTATATTTTATTTGAATGTTGGTACTTAA
>NW_017094369.1:0-1006 GCF_001483705.2 Eufriesea mexicana
TTCTTCCTTCCTGTTTTATTTATTTATAAATCTAAACGTACTCTAATTCAGCCTGCAAGCATCCCAGAACACAGGATAGAACAAACTTGGTAACCCGATAACGAACAAGCCAAACGATCTCCGCTAGACACGTTAATTACCATAAAGCCATCTTGCTATCCAGCTCGATCTACCATTATACCAGCCATCGAGCTGTTTATCTCTAACCTAGCACGTCCACTTCACCCTCTAAATACCTCATAGAGGCCCGTAAGAAGGTTGCAAGATTCGTCATTGTGCAATTATTGCAAAATTCATCGGCTGGAAATTACGTAGAGCGGATCCTCTTCAGGCGATATTACGAGGATGCGAAATTCATTATCACGGAATTATCACGGTTACCGGGACGAGTTGTTACACGATTACCACGAATTTTATGTTCCCGACGCACACGCGAGCAGCTTGGGTCTTACATACACGAGAGAAAGATCGGACACTGGCGGAGGCACGCAAACGTTGGACCATGGTCAGAGTTCTAGGATGAGAGACAGAGAGGGACGTGGTCGTCGGACTGGAGGTTCCCGTAATCACCACCTCCCGTGTAAACGGGCCGGCAATGGTAATAGGTCGTTTAGAACACTTGCATGCAGTTAATTTCGCCCTCCCGGGGAGAACACGTCTGCCGACACGACGAGATCGCGACGTTTCTTTCCGATCCGCGCGACACGCTTCGCGAGAAGGACGAGCGGCTACCGCGCCTCGTCCTGCCGCCGTTCCATTTCGCAAGCCACGCGTGACGTCGCCGATCCGAACGCGGAATCAAGCTCCGTCGATCATTCCTGCATGCCGTTTCGTAATTCATATTCAAAGTTGTAGGTTAGACGCGTTTTCTGCTGCAGTCGCGGTTTTCCTTACGCGAGACCGATAGACCTGGTCGCTGCTCGTCATTAGGCCTAATCGGAACTGAGAACTAACAGATGATCTGTTGGATGATGGATCGATGATAGTTTTCGGTGGTTACGCGAAG
>NW_017094370.1:0-1006 GCF_001483705.2 Eufriesea mexicana
GCGTTAATGCTTCAGTGCTTTGCCATTCTAGAATGGCAATGGTATTTATACCATAACTGAGCAGATAAACACGGCGGCTGCACTGCTCCATCGATGGATGTACGCAATGCCGTACTGGGAGTTTTAAACATTTCTAGGCATAACTGAAAGATTTGATTACACGTTGATTATTCAAGAACTACTGTGGAATTCAAAACATCACTGGACATATTAAACGGACGGTAACACTGCTCTGTTGATGAATCACTGAGAACCGTGACGACCGCTGTAAATATATCTAGCCATGACCGTCCTATGCATTGACTACTCTAGACAGGCTTTGAAACTTAAATCATCACTCAAGGGATTAAGCAAGTCACCATAGTGATTTATGAGTGCATGTAACATCTGCAAATATCTCTATTAACTGTATCTCTATGAACTGTAAATATCTCTAGCTATAACCGTACTACGCATTCAATACTCTAGGCTCGCGTTGGAATTTATATCATCAGTGAACATTCCAATCCAACGGCTACAGTGCCCCATTGGTGGATGTACCAACCACCGTACAGGGAATAGTAAATACCTCTATCCATTACTGAAGCATTCACTGATCATTCTAGAGCTACTGTGGAAATTATATCATTGGCCGACAGATTAATCCAACGGCTATAGAAGCGCGATGATGCCTGTAGTCATTATTGTAATGGCAATTGTTAATATCTCGATCTATACAGGATATGTCCTTTGTTTTTCTATAGTTCAAATAGAACTTAAATTATCGTTGAGCAGATAAGTCCAACCACTACAGTGCTCTGCTGCTGGATATACACAGTATCGTACTGACAGATGTAAATATCTGAGATATTTACAACTAGAGATATTTACAGCTGACAGTGCGGTACTTAGTACATCCATGTACAGAGGGCTGTAGCCGTTGGATTGCTCTGTACAATGACGCATTCAATTCAATAGCAATTATAGAATGACAGAAGACATATCCATTTCCGTTCGAGATATTTAC
>NW_017094371.1:0-1005 GCF_001483705.2 Eufriesea mexicana
AAATTACAATCCATTTCCTTCAATGGAAGAATACAATTACGCATTGAAATCTTTCGCCTTCTAAACCCAATTGTTGCGTAAAAAGTAAAAAAGGAGAATTCTTCCAGGCTGCGATTCTCTTTTCCTCGGAAACAAAATAAAACGGTGGTTATAATGAATAGAAGAAAGAAAGAGAATGGAAAGAAAGCAGAAGAGGGTTGTTCACAGCGATTTCACCCCCGTCGCTGGCGTCTCGCATAACAGTCTCGAGGGTTGGGCGAGCGTCACGCTGCTGTTTCGTATGCAAACGGCGTAATTTCGTTAATGGGCGTTACCTAAAACGCAGGTGAAAGCCTGTTATAGTAATCGCGGGAAATACGTTTGTCGCACAACAGTGCGGATAATCGATTAAGCCGAGGGGAGATTCACTTACCCGCTCGTTCTCGCGCCACGCGGAGCGCGAATTTCGGAATTTCAATTTCAAAGAGGAGAGACACACGAGCTTCCTAAGACGGCACCGTGTGCCGCAATTTGCACGGATTCGGGGGTAAGCCTCCGAGCTAATAGAAGTCTAACGTGCATCCACCGACTTGTGATGATACGCCGTGTGCATCGTGATCTCGCAACTTTTCCATGTGTTTACGTTCATATTTGGGTATTTCGTTCAACGAGAACAGGTAGGAAGCATGAACAGCTGCGTGAGAAGGGTGCATGATCGAAAGAGGTTTGGAACACCTTATCCTGACTTTTGGGTATGAAGAAAGATGATAGACTCACGTGCATGGGCCCTTCGTAAGGGTTCTTCATTATACGTCCCTGAACGTTGATGTATAGCAAGTCACTCGGATGCAGTCATAGCACTGTGGGGGTCCTCCTCCACCATCATTTGAAGTCGACTGTCGCAGGTATCCCTGTGGTTGGCGTACCTAGAAGGGACGGTAGGAAAAGGAAGGGATGCGTTTCGTCCCGGGCCTGCTAACGGACTCATCAGTAAGGCTTGCTTAGCAGGCCCTGCCTTAGACACTG
>NW_017094372.1:0-1006 GCF_001483705.2 Eufriesea mexicana
GCCTCGAGTATCCATGGCTCGTGAATCGTTATTTACAAACGTTATCCAACGCCGAAACACGGGAAATGGCGAGGACGTCGGCCATGAAGCGTGCGTGGTCGAAATAATTCACGCGCCCATCGCAGGCTGGCGAAAGTGGCTACCGGTACCAAGCACGCGGTGGTAATCGATGGCTGAACCCTGTGGGTCGGCGCATTTCCACGAGAGCCGCAATTTCTCCGCGACGATTTATCGTCCGCGTCGCGTGTCTCATCGAGAGCAGATTGCGCGAGATAATCCGCGCTCGCGCGCGATGAGTCACGGTTAAGTGGCAACCTGCGACGTCCAATTACCCGTAAGGTCGCGCCGTTCAACCCCATCAACCTGGCCCGCATTAATTCGCGAACGCGTTCGTACCTCTCTCCGTTTCTCTCTCCTCCTCTCTCAATCCCGCGCGCCGATGTGCCAACGCTGAGAAAATGGAAACGAATCCTCGCGTCGAAGCGGCCGCACAATGGTCCAGGAGGACAGCTTATTACGGTGCACGCGACAATTCCGCGGCTAAATTAGCACCTCGACGCAGCTCGCGGACACGTTGGCCACGCGATGAATCATAGCCCGGGATACGCGGATAATCGGTCTTTGAATTAATAACGAGTACTATTGTGCCCTACGCGACTCCGCCTCCGACGTCGCGCGTCGCTTCTCCTGCGTCGGTATGCAGGGTACCATGGTCGATGAGGAACGAGCGGAGTGGCGCGAGTGACGAAAGGCGCGCACAGCCTGTATCGGCTCACGAGCAGGCTTTCTCGTGTAATTAAATAAACGGACTCTTCGGTCGAAGATTTCGTAATGATTAATTGCGAGGCGCACGCCATCCTGCACGACAGAAATAAAGATAACATGGCGGCAGGGCGCCTTCGGAGTTTTCCTTGCCGAACCACGGAATGTCGCGAGCGGAGTCTGTCACTCTGCAAGAAAGATGAGTGAAAAATGGTGCAGCCTGAGATGGTGGCTGCTGTGGAAA
>NW_017094373.1:0-1007 GCF_001483705.2 Eufriesea mexicana
TCCTTTCTATTTTTTTATGCACCCCGATGTAGCACACGTTACATAATTTTTCACTACAATACAGAAACGAAGATTAATTAACGCGCGCGTGGTGACACTGCCGACCGAAAGGCACGTTCTGACACGTGCTCGAACTCGAGGCTGTGGCACTGATCCGATCTCGCGCGTTTGCAGAGACGAGTAAGGTATGTGTACACAACTCACCTGTTATGGTACGTGGTAACGATTGCAATACGAGTCGAAGGCTATATTAGCCAAATAAGAAAATACGATATAGACGGGGGAAAATCACGAGGAGGAAGTGAACACGATCGACAGTAACAATAACGCTCCCTCGCGAGGGAAGCAACTGCAGAGGCATACTAGGGAACAAGCGGCTCAATGAACACAACAAGGGGGAGGATGGTCGGCGGATGGACGAACGAACGACTCGACTCGAGTCGAGTCAGCCTCGACACCCCGGGGCGTATCGGCGCCTATGGGCAGCGCCATACCCGACCGCGACACACGTTCGAGAGAGAAAAAGACAGAGAGGGGGAAGAGAGAGACGAAGTACACGAGGAAGACAGAGTGATTCGATGAGACGAGGGAAGGAGGAAGGAGAGAAGATTTACGCAACCCTCTCTCGCCAAGCGAAAATCCACGTCGAGAGGCACGCTGTCGTCGATGCGTCGATAAGCCACGTAGTATCCTCCTCCTTACGCGTGCTTCACTTTTTCTCCATGTTTTTCCAAGAAACTGTGAAACTAACCTCTCTCTTTTTACCCCGCGAACGTTTCCTTTCTCTGTTACTCTACCCGTGTTAACCCTTCCTACGTATACACACACAATATCGCACCGTGGCGTGAACGCACACGCACACAGACACGCACACATACATAACCGTGAATGCATAAACATACGAAGCACTAGCAAACACTCTTGATTCGAATGTACACCACACAGCAACTAGAATGACGATGACGACGACGACACGACGACGTCGACGATGATGATGATGATGATGA
>NW_017094374.1:0-996 GCF_001483705.2 Eufriesea mexicana
GGAGGATACCTTCGCTCTATTCTGCTCTTCTATATTCTGTTTAGCCATGGGAATGCCAGCAATATTGGTCTCGGCGCGTCAGGTTGAGCTAGGATTCGTACGGTCAGAGTAGGTTAGGTTATCTTCTGTAATGGTAGCTTTGACTTTTGTGCTATACACTGCTATTCGGCGGATTTCTGCGCTCTCCTGTGCTACAGTATATTCTGCTTTGCTTCCGGGAGGCCAGAAATAGTGGCCTTGGCGCGCGGGGTTGAGCAATGCTACGTATGCTTATGTAACTTTTGGCTAGGTTAGGATACGGTAGTCTTGAATTTTGTGCTATACACTGCTATTCGGTGGACTTCTGCTGTCTACTGTGCTATAACATTTTCTGCCTGGCTCAGCGTAGGGCAGCAGTATTGGTCTCGTCGCGCTGTTTTGTGTTACACTGCGTTTGTATAGGTTATGGTAGGTCAGCTTATGTCCGGAAGCGTTTGACTTATGTGCTATACACTGCTATGCCGTGTGTCTATGCGATCTACTGTGCTCTAATACCTTCTGCTTGGCACCAGCGTGGAAAGGAATAGCGGCCTCGGCACGTTAGGTTGAGCTACGATACGTCTGGTTATGCTACGTTTTGTGAGATTCGGGCAGGGAAGTTTAGAAGTTTGTGTCATACACTGCTATTCGGTGGATGTCCTCCCTCCGCTGTGCTCTAATATGTACTGCTGGGCTCTGTGGTGGCCAGAAACGGTTGTCTCGGCACGTCAGTCTGAGTAAGGTTACGCCTCGTTAGGTTAGGTTGGGATGATCTGGTTAGGATTTCCTTTTTGGGCTCTACACTGCTGCTCGTTCCTTTTATGCGCTCTACATTGCTCTACCACATTCTGCTCGACTCTGGGGAGGAGCGGTATAGAGGTTGTCGCACATTACTTTGAGTCAGGTTATGCTTTGCTGGGTTAGGTTAGGCTAGGTTTGGCTATTGTGGCCTTGACTTTCGTGCTATAGACTGCTATT
>NW_017094375.1:0-1008 GCF_001483705.2 Eufriesea mexicana
CTATAATATACTATACTATAATATAATATAGAAGAATATAATACAGGAATATGCTAAAATTTCTATATAAAAGTATTGCAAAATTTAAGTATATGAATATACTTAATTAATACTATTAATGCTATTAATATTAATACTATTAAATGTATTATAAAAGTATATAAATTAATATTAAAATAAATATAACACAAATGTAAATAAGAAATTATTTTAGATTTGTGAATAATTACAGTAAAATTTTGCAACCTTCAAGTAAATATGTATTTTTAAATTTTTGTAATTACTATTTGAAGAAAAAGTATTAAAAGTATCAGATTATTTAGATTCGCAAATAATATACCATACATTTAGCAAATGTGAAATATTCATTTAAATATTTAGTCAACCTCGCTGATCGATTATTTATGAACACACTCGTATAAATAAACGTGATGAGAGCAAAACTTTTAATACACCTTCAGTTTATAAATTTAAGTGTGATGTGTCGTATACTTTAATCATCGTATTACGTGCCAATTTAACCTCGTTGTTTTAATAGCGAATGTTGAACCCCATTGTCCTATCGCTGCCTCAAAGGAGAGTGCACCCCTGTCGCTGAAATTCGATTTTAGATGCAGCCAATTTCACTCATTACCTCCGCGAAACGAATGTTTCGACGCAATGTATAAAAATTCCAGTTAGCAGTTAAATAATAGATAATTCCTATTATATACAACATAAATTTTTATAACAATGACTCTATCTCATTACGTTATAATTGCAAAAATTCGGAATTGAACTTAATAAATGATCTAACGAATCTGAGCAATAATAAATAAAAAATAACGAATTTTAAGAAACCTTAAGACATATTGATAACAGTTGTGTTTCGAATAGCCATTAATATCACTAGAATTTGATAGTTCCTAACTTTTGGATCAGAACTCTAGTATTTCGTCAGCATGTGTGTGGTTGCATCATAACTTCGAAGATATATTAACATAAACTAGTAGAACACTGTAATACTAC
>NW_017094376.1:0-1009 GCF_001483705.2 Eufriesea mexicana
CTCACCTCGACAAGGTATAAGCACTTGAAGGGGGCACGGGGGTTCAAGCACAGGATCACAATCGCGCACTTAGCGTTCCAGTCGTGTCGGTTCGGCGACAGCGTCCGGCCCGGAATCGGTCGTCACGGGCGGCACACGTCGCGACGAAACAGTAGTTAAGGGGATAATAAGTCAATTTCCCTAAATAGGAACCAGTATTTTTTTATTCATAACATTATACCGTCTGTCGAGACGGGTATAATAATCTTTCTCGCGACGTCGTTGCAAGCTGTGGAATAACGTAAATTAAATGCATAGGCGTCTCTAGGTGAATCCTACGTAGTCGTATCAGTTAGCCGTATCTAATGATACCAATTAGTCTCTGACCTGTGTATCTAATTTATGTCGACTGCGTGGAATAATACCATGTGGTAGGTCATAGTATTCGTCTCACCAAACGCCACTATATTGTGAAAAAAAAAGAAAAAAATATAGAAAATGGTCCCATTCAAGAAAATTGACTATACTTCGATATTTTTCCCACCACTATACACCTACGGAAAAGTTATTTGCACAGCACCGTGGAAATTCGAAATATAAAATATTCTTTCGGTAATTTTAATCCCTAATGAGATATTTCGTTTAAATGAAACACCCTATATATTATATCGTTTCCAGCATACCAGTTTAACATGCATATCTCACTTATTAAAAATAATTAATGTAAATATTTTATTACACATTCTCTCTCTCTCTTTCTCTCTTTCTCTCTCTCTCTCTCTCTCTTCCTCTCTCTCTCTCTCTCAATTATTATACATATTGACATGATTTTTGCTTTTAAATTAAATAACCAAACATGGTCAATTATTTGATGAACATAATAGATAAAAATTTTTAAGAACTACTCTTCAAAATAATATCGTTATTTTTGAAGAACAAATATATGATTATAATAATAATTATGCATATTAACCCTTTACGGTCGGCAGATCAAATTTTGCGTTTCGCAGTTACTTTTCAAAAAAATCGA
>NW_017094377.1:0-1010 GCF_001483705.2 Eufriesea mexicana
TACAAATTTTACTAATAGGATCGTGGAACTCGAGATCTGATTCTTTATGGGTTAAACCATAGATCGCAATGGGAAATTTGTGGCAAAAATTATGATTATAATTGTTAGCGATTTTATGTATAGGAATCCCGAAGCTTAGATATCTCAAATGGACTATATTTGGACAAATTTATTATTATTCGATAATCGGTTATAGTTATTCGTCAACTATTATTCGTCAACTATCTCTAGTTATTTGTCTTCTAGTTATTCGTCAACTATTATTCGTCAAATATCTCTAGTTATTCGTCTTCTAGTTATTGTATAACTAGTTATTCGTCAACTATCCTCGAAAAGGATAAATTCGTAATCTTCGCATCGCCCATTTTGAAGTTCGAAAATTATTCGCAAGAAAATAAATATAATCTTCAAAGAATTATTCTTACTTATTTATTATACACATATTGCCATCTGTTTCGTTACTTACGTTATCGATATGCAATTAATCGAGTCAGTGCGATTTTATCGTACTCCTTTCCATAAAGCAAACACGCGTCGGTTAACCGGTTAATCGGTAAGTGCAAAAATAGTAAAAAAAACCGGTTATGAAAGAGATCTAATTATGACATGTCTACTCGGAGCACGAGGCCGATTCCAAGGAACGTCTGTTGGCTTCTTTCGATCGTTTCTGATCGGATTAGCTCTAAAAAAAGAATAGAAATAGACGAATCGTCTGTTATCTCTGTTAGTCTCATCGAAACGCGCGAGTCTTCGCAAGATAGTGTCAAAATAACATCCGGAGACTATCACTGACCGTAGACCCAAGAAATTTCTATGGAAGCCTTTCGGTTACCTCTAGTTAGCTTACCTCGAAAGCAAGGAAGTGAAAGAAAAAGAGAAAATAGGAAAGGAAAGATGCTATATTCGTTCGTTTCGCGAAAACTCGCAAAGCTAATCGAGATAACGCGAGATAACGTTGACGGAGAGCGGAGAAACGGACCCGGACGAGCGTTAAAGGGTGCGGAGAGGAT
>NW_017094378.1:0-1010 GCF_001483705.2 Eufriesea mexicana
AGTGAACCCCGTTAGCCATTCAATCATAATCCCTCTATTCTCATGGCGTACCTAATCCTGGCTATGGTTAAAAACGTTAACCTTTCAATGGTAAGAATAATTTATGCCAAACAGGATCGTTATGACGAGGATGTAATAAGATGCCGTACGGTTTACGAAAATTCCTGTTATCCTTTGTTCTCATCCTACGTCTGCCAAGACTCTCTATAGCTATCTCACGGACTTCGTCCATCATAATTAGCAATTATAAATATCGCCATCCTATCTTCGATATTGTCTAAAAATCAAGATCTTTGCCAATCCTTCATACTTTCACGGGGAACCAAGAATTTCGATAACATTCAATCCGTTTCTCCCATTGCAACATGGTACGCAAGGTATTTTTGATTCCACAAGGTGTATCTAGACATTCAGGAATGTACAATTAAAGTGTCTACTTATTGATTACCTAAGAATTATAAAGAAGACCAAGTCCAAGTCCAAGTCCGAGTCTAGTTATCATCTTAATCCGATTAACGTCATCGCCCACATTCTCAGAGATAGCAGTAATCTTGATAACATTCAGTCTACTCCTATCATTCGAACATCGTACACAAGGTGTCCAAGCAATCAATGAACATCCACTTAAAAATTTACCGTCTCATCTGACTTTGTAATTCTATGAACACCGAGTCTTCATCCAAGAACCAGAAAAGACTAAGATCAAGACCAAGACCAAGTCCAAGTATATGTCTAGTCAAAGCGGCTAACGTCATCATTCTATCATTGATAACATTCTTGCCTACATCTCTATCGATCCATCTCCATACTCTCATGAGATACCAGGAGTCCCGACAACATCAGTCTTCTCCAATCATTCGAACATCGTACACGAGGTTTCCAAGCATTCAATGAACATCCGATTGAAAATTTACCCCTTTTATTCGATTTTATAATTGCACGAACACCCAAGAATCCAAGAATCCAAGAATCCAAGAATCCAAGAATCCAAGAATCCAAGAATCCAAGAA
>NW_017094379.1:0-1010 GCF_001483705.2 Eufriesea mexicana
TAATATTAATAATAAATTAATTTTTTAAAATATTTGAACATCTGATTGAACAAAAGTACATATATATTGGAAATTTTATAGGCGTCGGAGAGAGTAATTATATATTTGGAAATATTACTTACAAATGTGCAAAACTATTTAGTGTTGTGACGTTAATAATAATAAATATTAATCATTCTTTTAATATTAATAATACATTAATTTTTTAAAATATTTAAATATCTGATTGAAGAATGGTACATATGTATTGGAAATTTTAAATGCGTCGGAGAGAATAATTATATATTTGGTAATATTACTTGCAAATGTGTAAAAATATTTAGTGTTATAATATCAGCACGATTTTCTAATAGTATTGCAATTTCTAGAGAAAGAGAGTCTTGTTTGTAAACTGTTTTAAATGTTTAAATTACACCTTGCTAATAAATAGTATTATTTGACAAACAATACCTACCGTAATTAACCAATATTGTTTAAAATCTTCATTACGTAACTGTGTTCAGAAAAAAGTAAGTGCAATTAATTAATTAATAGCAAAAAGCATAACCATATTTCGAAGCACATTTTCCAATCATGTTTTACATTCTTCCAAAATCAGAATTAGTAGTCTCTCTTCTTCAAATTTTAGTGGCAAAGTTATATAACAGATATTACTCAGTCGCCATTTTTTTTCTTTTTAATGATCCAATTAAAATTGCGAGGCTTTCGAATTCCTAAATGAAAATAGAACATTTATTGGATTATAATAACATAAAAATACATACATGGTATCTTTATAATTTTGACTTTATATTTTATATTTTGTATATTTTAGTATATTTTATATTTTGATTAAATATTTATGCAGAAATAGAAAACCAATATAAAAATTTGCATTACACTGAACAGACAAGCATAGGTCACTGGTGACCACCATAATTACACTGTCGGGACAAACATCGGTCACTTGTGATCACCATGGCCCTACTGAGGTGACAAGCATAGGTCACTGGTGGCCACCATAATTCCAC
>NW_017094380.1:0-1008 GCF_001483705.2 Eufriesea mexicana
ACTGACGTGCCACGACTGTCGTTGCTGTCCTCACGAGAGCTATGCAGATTATGGCAGAGCAATGTAGAATGCTGATATGGTCCGAATAACAGTGCATATTGCAAAAGTCAAAGCCATCCCTACCAAATGCATCCAAACCTAATCCAGCCAAAAGTAACAGAGCACAACCTAACGTGCCAAGAGCACTATTCCTGACGTCCACAGTGACGAGAAGAATGTGGTAGCGCTCAGATGAGCGTAGAAGGCCATAGAATACCAGCGTGTAGCACAAAAGTCAAAGCTATCCTGACCCAACTCTACGAAGCCTAATCTAACCGAACGCAATGTAACTCAGTCTATCATGAAGCGACCACTATCGCTGGCCTCCCCGGAGAAAAGCAGAGTATACTAGAGCACAGTAGAGCGCAGTAAGCCACCAAAGGGCAGAGTACAGCATAAAGGTCAAGGATAACCTAACCACACTTTACCTAACATAACCTAATCAAACGTAGGATACATAAAACTTACGAGCCGAGATATCTTTTGCTGGCCTACCCGGAGCCAATCAGAATATATTAGAGAAAAGTGGAGCGCAGAAATCACCGAGTAGCAGTGTATAACACAAAATTCAAGGGTAACCTGTCGCAACCTAACCATTCCTAGCAATACCAAGCGTGACCAAGTTCAACCTAACGTGGCGCAACAAATATTGCTGACTTCCCGGAGTGAGGCATAACATATTAGACGACAGTAGGGCGCAGAAGTCAATGGAATCGCAGTGTACACCAGAAAAGACAAAGATATCCATTCCTATCCCGGACTAACATAGCCTAGCCTAACGTCGCGAAGCTAATCGCAACGTGCCGCGACTTCTATTGCCAGCCTCCCCAATGTCTAGCAGATTAGATTGGACCACAGCGCAGGGCAGGAATCCACCGAACATCTGCGTGTAGCCTGTGGGTCGTAGCTAACCTAGCCAAACATAGCGAACCTATCCTGACCAAACGTAACCTAACAGAAACTAACGTG
>NW_017094381.1:0-1011 GCF_001483705.2 Eufriesea mexicana
AGCTTCATCCGTCGATCCGGTAAAATACTGCATTTCCGAGCTGGCCCGCGACCTTCCGTCCCTTCTGCTCCTTCCTTAATCGTTCGTGCCTGCGAGGCCTCGCGATTAATTTCCTGTCTATCCAGAGGATATGGAAATCGCGCAAAGGGCAGTGGGAAGAACGATTGCGGGCAGTGTGGGAACGGTAAAGAAGGAAATTTTGGGAAATTGGGAATGACGGGGATTGGAAGAGAGTGTAGGAAATTGGAAAAATGGGAGTGATGAAAACTGAAGTAGGGGATGTAGAAAATTGGGAAAATGGGAAGGATGAAAATTGGAGTAGGGGATGTAGGAAATGAGGAATAGTGGACATAATGAAAATTGGGCAAATGGGAAGGATGAAAATTGTAGCAGAGGATGTAGGAAATCGGGAAATTGGGAAATTGGGAATGATGAAAACTGTAGTAGGGGGTGTAGGAAATTAGGAAAATGGGAATGATGAAAGATGGAATTAGAGGAAGTATTAAATTGGGAAAATGGGAATGATGAAAATTGGTGTAGGGTATATAAGTAATTGGGAAAATGGAAATGATGAAAATGGGTGTAGGGGTTGTAGGAAATTGGGAAAATGGGAATGATGAAAATTGAAATAAGGGGTGTAGGAAATGGGAAAATGTGGGAACTATAAAAATTGGGAACATGGAAATGATGAAAATTGGAGTAGGGAGTGTAGGAAACGCCGAAAACGAGTATTATGAAAATTGGGAAAATGGGAATGATGAAAATTATAATAAGGGATGTAGGAAATTGGGAAAAGTGGAAATTGTGAGAATTGTGAGTAAAGGAAGTAGGAAATTGGGACAATGGGGATGATGAAAATTGGAGTAGAGCATGTAGGAAATGGGAAAAAATGGGAAAAATGGAAATAGGAATAGTAAGTTTCGTAATAGGGAAAATGGGAATAGAAGAAATCGAAGTGGCAATTACGAATGTATCGAAAGTGGAAATAGTAAATACGTTGGTAGAAAGAAT
>NW_017094382.1:0-1012 GCF_001483705.2 Eufriesea mexicana
ATATATTATTTCTTAAAATGGGTGATAGGATTTTATATAATTCTTAGGGGCTTAAATTGTTATAGATTGTAAGAATTAATAAATAGATAGGTTTCTTTAGTCGTTTTAATTACAGAAAAAAGACTTATTTATGACTTATATTTTTATCTTTTGTAAGGAATAGAATTTTCTTAAATACCAAAACCATTTCTAGGTATTGTTAATTACAACAACCAACTTTATCATCTTATATTAGTTTTTAAAAATCAATATTCCTCTGTTCACACCAGCAATGATCGTGACAAGCAATTGTTTAAACACTTTTGGAAGATAGTGTATTTGTTATTATTTTTCATTTATATTTAAATAGATTTCGAAAGAGAAAATATTGGTAAAGGTAAAATAGAAAGGCAGTTATCTATTTTTAATTTCTCTTATTTGTGGTTGAGAGATATTTCCCACGAAATATTGGAATTTTTTAAATTCTTCTGTACGCGAGTATATTAAGAATTGAAATAAATGGGTTATGATTTATTATCAGTTTTTCCACTTTTCTTTTTATTACCAGACATTTCTCATAAATAACTGGAATTTCGTAGTTCTTTCAATTAATACTCTACTATATGTCAATAGCATAAAAATTATTTTATTAAAATTAATGCATATTATATAAAATTAATATATACATAGTGTCACACATGTTAACGTCAAAATTTATTAATTTATACTACAACAAACAATTTATTTATTAACATAAAAATTCACTAGCAATGCCATAATTATGTAAATTCGCAAAATACTTAAAAAAATTTTAAAAATCAAACTTATTTACCGTTTCAAAAAATGAAACGAACTAAATCAATCACTGGAAATAGATAAACGAAAATTTATTTGCAGCCATTTAAATCGAAATAGCCTAATCTCGTAAATTAAACGCGTATCGGAGAATTAATACTGATTCCACTTATATTGCGTTTTAATGTGCGATTAGGGATCTGATCCTTTGCCTTTTGCCTGCGAAAGGATCCATTAG
>NW_017094383.1:0-1011 GCF_001483705.2 Eufriesea mexicana
AAGAGAGAAATAAATAAATTAAAACAATATTATCGTACTGACAGATAAGAAACGCGGAGACAAAGAAAAAGAGGAAAAATGTAATTTCAAAGCACACGCGTATCCAATATATAAACACACTCGATAATAATCGCTTCTTCGCGTCTAAAATGTTTGCTGCATGGTTGAGTATAAATATGACGCCGATTTCATCATTCCTACTCGAGCAGTCCTCACGCAGCCAGCGATCAAGTATGGTCGCAGACGAATCGTTCCTCTCGTTAATGTCTTACTGTTGTTCACAAAGTTCAAAATTGCTCACCAACCAACGTGTCAATATAGGAATTCTGTCACAACTACGCCAATTTCATTAACGTGAAAGTGACCCAAAAGAGGAAGAGGTGTGTCAGTTCGTCCAGTGTTATACATAATTGTGACCAGTCTCTATTAAGTGGAACAGTGACGTGTAGCGGAAGTATCTGATAGAAACGACCAAGTCGATTGGAAAATAATTTGAAAATGGTGTGGTGGACAGTAATCGCGCTCCTAGTGGCCGTGTTCACGCTAGCCTACTATCTTCTAGCTCGAAACGCGGATTATTTCGAGAAACGCAACATTCCTTGCCTCAAAGTGAACCCGTTGATGGGAAGCATTTGGAAGGCAGTGCTTCAGCAATCCACGTTCGCCGATATCGTTAAAGAAGCGTACAACGTTCATCCTGAGGCGAAGTATGTCGGGTTCTTCGACTTCTCCATGCCGGTGATCATGCTCAAGGACCTGGACCTGATCAAGTCGATCACCGTGAAGAACTTCGAGCACTTTCCCGACCACAGGAACCTGCAGAACGAGGATACGGAACCAATGTTCAACAAAAACTTGTTCGCCCTTCGCGGTGAAAGGTGGAAGGAAGTGCGGAACTTACTGAGCCCAGCCTTCACGTCTAGCAAGATGAAGATGATGTACGTGTTAATGCGCGACTGTGCCAAGGAATATGGAAATTATCTGGCTAATCTGAAGGAAGAGGAGTCCATC
>NW_017094384.1:0-1012 GCF_001483705.2 Eufriesea mexicana
AACAGATCCCTTTTATACGGCGATAACAAATTCCCTCGCCCTAATCCCTGCAAGTGCTCCCACTCCGCTTCTAAAACTTGTCCCGACCACCCCTCTGAAACTTCCGCCCACTGTGCACTGATCTCCCCTAAGATCTCTCTCATCCCTGCACCCACACTCTCGCGTCGACGTCGTATGCCAGCCCTGTCGTGTCCACGAAACGTGTAACTCTGGAAACGCGACGCCTCGCGTTCTTGAAAAACTCGCTCGCCACGAGTAGCCGACAGGCCTTACCGCAGCACGAATTATATAAAAACCGCGAAACGTATCGGTCGGGGTTGTTAACAGTGGAGTTAAGTACGAAGCGAAATAGGAAGAAGGGTGGAGTGGTCACGCGATTCGAAGAGTTTCCCGGCCGCCGCTGGATTTTCGTTCGCGACCCTCGCAGCTCGTAAATTCGTGCGGAGCCGGCAAGTGTCGCGAT
This sequence comes from Eufriesea mexicana, assembly GCF_001483705.2. Classification (NCBI taxonomy): domain Eukaryota; kingdom Metazoa; phylum Arthropoda; class Insecta; order Hymenoptera; family Apidae; genus Eufriesea; species Eufriesea mexicana. Next base: position 464 of record NW_017094384.1, read on the forward strand.
TAATACGCGGTCGTTCTCGCCCGCAGGCGACCGTGTCGTGACACGGTGTCTATACTTTCGGATTACTTTCCACTCGATGCGGCGTCCCTGCCGCATGCCAGGCGAAAAATCAGCCGAACCCCGCGCCAGGCTTTCCGCCTCGCGTGCCGTTTCGAGACGCTGATTGAGTCGCGAACCGCATACGACACGCCGTTTGTTTCTCTTTCCAGGTAATCGTAATAACGGTGTAACGTCGGAACACGCTGTTACGACTATGTTCGATGCAGCTACCCAGCTATACCCAGCGCAGCTTTTTTACCTTAACACCGCTTATTTCCTTGAGCCGAGAAAAGGCACTGGCGCAACGCGTGCTTTCGTATATTTTATCTCGGTCACCATCGACGCTTCCACGACTCCGTTAACGACGTTTCCCTCTCTCGCAAAAACCGCCATTTACACCGAATCCTTTGTACCCCTCGAGAGTCGCCATTGTCATGGTCGATCCTTGAATTTCGGTTATCATTCTCGCGATTACGCGTGTCAGACGGTGCGACGAAGAAATCTCGCGCG
>NW_017094385.1:0-1013 GCF_001483705.2 Eufriesea mexicana
ATATATATAGGGAAAAGTTATTCGAAATTTCGATTTCTATACTATATTAAAAAATCGTCAAAATCGGTGAATTCACCCCCTCTCCCCCCTCCTCCTGCTTCCCCGTTTCTAAATAATTACCGTAAATTTTACTAGAAAGGTATTTACGTATCACCGGGACGTTTATTTTCGTTCGCAGCTAAGCGTTGAATCTGTCTACGTCGTAAATAGCGCGTAGGAGAGAATGGGACACGGATAATTCGGGGTGTAGGGGGGTGAAAATTTCAGTGGAACACTCACCGTGAGGAAATCCAGGAGAACGCAATCGATGAACCACCAGTAGTAGAATATTCGAGTCGAGCACCGTCGCTCAACCTTGCGCCCTCTTCTTGGTAATTCACGCAACGCCACTTCTCTGAAACGGTAACAATAGAAACGTATATAGAAAACTGGCTTTCGAGGCCTCGCTTCTCGCTGGATATCCGACAAACGGAGAAGGAGGTGGAGGAAAGGAACGTTTTGTTTCGAAGCTAACGATATACCGCGAATTGATCCGTTGCCTTACCGTTTGGGCCCCATTGGCACGTGGCATGGACAACAGCAACGTGGGACACGTTGGACACGTTGGGAAACGCCGAGACAGGTCGAGCCATTACGTCCGAACGCGGCGAAGAACAACACGGAACTGAGACAAAGGCATCGACGAAAATTGACTGAGTTGGAATCAGTGATGTTTACATTCCTATCTACGCCGCACGGCGCACGTGATGCTCAAGTGTTTCGGATGGTTTCCATAGGACACGGATCACAGGACATTGTAGGCGAGGGGGATTATATTTAAATTTAAACACACTGAAATTTGTATAATTACTGGAGGAATTGAGACTACGTTGAGCATGTATTCCAATTATTAGTGTGATAATTTCTGTATAATTATAAATAAAATATAAAATAAAATAATTACTAAATAATCGATAATTTTGAAAATGAAATTTAATATAGAAATGAAAATTCGCATTTAGGAATAATTTAGA
>NW_017094386.1:0-1013 GCF_001483705.2 Eufriesea mexicana
TGTCCTGCCACTATCATTCTACATACACTATCATACACCTAGGTACATTCTTATATTCTAACTAGTTGATTCGTTCCATAACCACGACTTTAATCCCATTTTTGACAGGTCGACTTAGATTGTTCTATTACTAGCAAGAATTAGCTATGGTACATCTCAATATTTCGAATCCTGGGCACATTTTATAACCACATATTTAATTCTATACTCTACATCTTGTCACAATTTATTCCATGGCTATTAAGAATCTGGTATACCCTGATAGAAATGTGGACTCGTTCCATTACTACGTTCTTAATTTTATTTCTTATACTTCGTTTCACGTCATCATATCACTATCAAGAATCAGCTATGGTATATCCCAATATTTCAACCCCTATACTTGTTCCATTACTACGTTCTTAATTCTATTCTCCACATCTCGTCTCAAATCATCCTATCACTAGCAGGATTCCAAATTCTAGACTCAATATAATATTTTTAATTCTATTTCTCACATCTCGTTTCAAATTAGTTTATCACTATCAAGAATTAGCCATGGTATACTCAAATATAGCAACCCCTAATCTCATTCCTCGACCACTTTTCTAATTCTATTTCTCACGTCAAGAATCAGTCACTGTACATCCCAATATTCCAAATCCTAGACTCATTCCATAACCACGTTTCATTTCTCACATCTCATCTCATATTGCTCTATCATTATCAAGAGTTATGGTACATCTCAATGTTCCAAATCCTAGACTCATTCCAAAAACAACGTTCTTAATCCCATTTCTCACGCCTGGCCTCAAGCCACAATATCACTACCAAGATTCCAAATCCTAGACTCATTCCACAACCATGTTTCACTTCTCACATCTTATCTCATATCGTCCTACTACTATCAAGAATTAGTCACGGAGCACCAGAATATACCAATCCCTAGTCTCATTCCTCAACCACTTTTCTAATTCTATTTCTCACGTCTAGTCTCAAGATACACTATCACTGCCAAGATTACAAATCCTTGA
>NW_017094388.1:0-1014 GCF_001483705.2 Eufriesea mexicana
TCGTGTTGTAATTGGAAAATTGATTTAACACGATGATTGAGTCACCAATGCTAATTTGGCTGATGACTGGATGATAATTTACAATAATTTGGACCCAGAATTCTTTATTTTATTGTTACCGATAGTATCCTGATTTTGGTAAAATTAATTTTGATTTTTATTTGGTGGATAATTTCGCTTTACATATTATTATTAGCATGTAAAGGGTGTCCCAAAATTCACTCAGGATTCGAATTTTGCGCCATTTGCGTGGTAAAATATTTCGCGTTAAAATAATCGTTCCAGTATTTGTGGACATGTATGCGTAACATTATCATACCTAACCTACAACGATACTTATACTTGGTATCTATTCCCGCTTGACCAAAGTGTCAAGGAAAACTTGCTACCAGCTGTATAATTCTCGATAATTTTACCTAATGATCGTTGCAAACTCACAGTCTTCCTATACGTCATACGTCCACATTACGACTTATCGTATTGAAATAGACAATAATGTACCCACTGCTATAAGACAGGAATTTAGTCGACACCTTTAATCCAATTCTTTTCAAATATTTTGTAATCCGTATAGAATCACGAGGGGACTATCCCCCGATTCTCATTTCAATCCTCAAATCTGTATCTCCCGAAGCTCGCGCGACGGAGCGGTAGTGGGGGAAGCGGCCTTGAGCAGTGGACTGATTCAAAGCGCGGTATAGATCGTCACAGAGCCTGTGGCGCTGTAATACGTTAAAGGAGAACAGAAGTAGAGAGATAATGTCAATGTAAAGTAAGAGATATTTCACTCAGAACCTACCTAGGTTGTAATAACTTCTCATATCACTAGAAAACTACGCTAACGTACTCATACATCTCCTACCGGAATAATAGAGGTTAGGTTGGAAACAATATTTATGTAACAGAAAGAACCAGTTAAGAATGATCCACTTTCGAGAAACGTATGTGTAAAGGCATCCCTCTGGTGACGAATAACTATATAGCACTATATAATTCAATAAAAGCACGTCATTT
>NW_017094389.1:0-1015 GCF_001483705.2 Eufriesea mexicana
AATTCATAAACGATCCGCATTCTCCGCGAAAAAGCAATGATTCGCCATATTTTTCGCGATGCCGTAAGCCCGGAAAGCGCAGCGCGCGTTGGAAAATCGATAGCCTTTTAAAACCAGCCTATAGAGCGCAGAGAAAGAAAGAGGAAAAAAGAAAGTAAATTCCACAAACACGAACAATTTGCAAACTCGATCCGCGTATCGCGAAACAAGCTTTTAACCGAACGACAGAGCGTTACCTTCGAGATATTAACGAAATAACTTGCTGTATGACCGATTCCAGCGATAACCCCGTGCGATCGCTGGCCGGGTATCGATTCATCGAAACACCGTGTCTCTGCACGTAGCAATTTCATTCAACTTCGCCGCGACATTGATATTTTATTCAGCGCCCTCTCGCTTTTTGCTTGCCAACATCGCGGCGTGGCGTGGCACGTCAGCCGCACGCTGTATCCGTGGCCGCCATAATCCAGCTGGAATCGATACACGTGTAAACCCACCCTGCATTTTTACCCCCGCAGGAGTACGCTGTCACTCCGCGACGATCGCAGCGTAAGGGTCGGCCGATACGTGACCGCGTATAATAGCCGGAAACCCGACGATGGCCAGAACTAATTACCCTCGCGTTCCGCCTGTAACCTTGCCGGCGTTTACCTTCGCTGCTGGGATATCGGGCTGTTCGAGGGTTTATGAGAGCGAACGTTGGTTATTTATGATTCTTAGTAGCGATGGATGGTTGTGCAATGAGTGTAGGGTGAGGGATATTCGAGTGCACCAGGGCTAGTTCGTTAGAGCGATGGGGTGACTTGAGACAGGATGAGAGAAATGGAGATAAGAACGTTATGGTGGGAGACTAGGATTTGAAACGTTGGGGTGTATAATGACTGAGTTTTGATGCGAGAAATGGAATTAAAAAAGTGGCTGAAGAATGAGATTAGGGGTTGCTATATGTAGCATATTTTTTGACTTCCCCAGGTATAGGGGCCCGGTTAGCGTCTGGCGGCCAGACGAGCCTGGG
>NW_017094390.1:0-1016 GCF_001483705.2 Eufriesea mexicana
ATGACGTTGAGATAATATAGTTACAGTGTTATTATTATTATATTTACTCTATATTCTCTATTTCATTGATGTGAATTATTTAATAACAACATAAACTTAAAGAACATGACAGGTCTCCTGGAACTCTAACTTGGTTTTCCTATTTTAAACGTAAAAGATATTGTTTATTAATTTATTTAAGGATTAATATTTACAGATTTATTATTCAGTTATTCTTTTAATTCATTGATCTATGCGTAATGGAAAAATAATATACAATTAAACATTTGTCTTCATTAAAATACGAATCTTAAACGTCTCAGTTTGCATGCAAAAATTAACTATGCAATTTACGAAATAAGTATAACCTATTGCATTAACCATATTTGCATATCAAATATAAACAAGGGAGATCGTCCTTGTACATAAATAAATAGGTTATTAGAGTAATATAAATATTAAATTATAAATTTATTCATACAATCTAGTTAAAATGTATACAACTTACAAAAGATATATTTATTTTTATATACATATGTAGTATTGATGTTTATTTGTATAATAAAGGTAATATTTAAATAAATAATTTATATAAATAATAATTAAACAAGGGTTCTCAATTTTTTGACAGAACAATATCAGTATACTCTACAAATAAAAATGAAAAATGAAAAATGTCATGTGAAAACCATATAAATATTTGATTAAAAAATTGGAAAAAGATAACAGTAGATAAATTAGCAACATTCTAGTTCTATTATAATTCTATTTTAAAGCTTATTATAAATAAAAAATTATCAAGGAATGGAATTAATATAAAAGAATGAAAACGATAAAATAAACTAAAAATGGAAATAAAATTCATTTCTCAAATTTCCATTCACAATATAACAAAGTTCATTTGTCGTATCTTCATCGAACAAGAATTTTGGTCTACTGCTGATACAATCAGTCTCAAAAATTAGTCTAACTCGTTAATTGAAGGGGATTTAACATAAAGGCTGACTCAATCTGTATAAGTAGTATACGTAACCAGT
>NW_017094391.1:0-1015 GCF_001483705.2 Eufriesea mexicana
TATCGATCTTCGAAATTTTATCTAATGGTGACTGACGGTCGCCTCTCGAGTGCAAAGGGTTAAACGAAAATGTAGATTTTTGACTCGGACCACGTGCTCGTGCTGGGTCCTAAAACGACCCAGAGACTAGACACGTTATTCCTACTTCTGGGATCAAACGATCATCGAACACGAGCGAACATCGTTCTTCACTCGGCTAGAAGCGAAATGATAAAACAGGTATTTTGCTGAAATGTTGAGAGGCATTCGTTGTCGTTCGCTCGATGCAGATATGCTACAGAGCCACGCGAATGATTTACAATGGTGGAACATTCGAACAGCTTTCCTCGACTTGGCGTGATTCGCACGCGGAAGACCCCGTTTTCTCTCCTCGCATTCTCGAAAATTTATCTCGGAAATTTATCTGAAAAAGTGGCGCGTGGAAGCAGGAAAGCGCCGATAAGAATCGTAAATCTCGCGGAGCGAAGTTGCTCGAAACACGTTGCTTATCTTCGCGCAAAAACGAAGTACAGGATCGCCCAGGCAGGCCGATTACACCTGCGTTTGCAAATTCACGGCATCCTGTTCGAGCGAAGGTGAACAGGTACCAAAGACACTGGAAAGAACAGCCCGTGAACGTATCGCGGCCCGAATGCGTACGTTCACTCCGCGAGACAGTGCCCGGGACGATCGGATCAGAAAAACTACTTAAAAGTTACGGTATCGCGTAATAGGTGGACTCTGGACTTAATGGCAGTTGCCCGTTGGCCAGTGTCCAAACGAAAAGATTCGGACAAGTTCGTTCCATGCCGGATTTATGTTCCAATAAAACGACCAACGGTATTGAGACAGACTACCGTAATATTTTACGGACGCTTTACGTCATCGATTTCCTGCTTAAGATTGCAACTACTTTTCTTCGGATTCCGGGAAGGAAAATAGGGAGTTTAACTCGATAGAGTAGAGTAGAGTAGTCTAGGTATTTCGATCTGGAGCCGGATCTTAATTTCCATTTGGATTTCGAATTTGATCTAAA
>NW_017094392.1:0-1017 GCF_001483705.2 Eufriesea mexicana
CGAGCAATGGTGGGCTTCGATCGGTGCTCGCATCGCGTCACGTGCAATTTTTGCCGAGATGCTACGCGGCGACCATAAAAATCGTCCCCTGTTCCGTGGGAGATCGAACACGGCACGCAAGAGGGCTGCCGCTGTCGCTTTTGCTTGCCGGGTGCTTTCGCGAAGAAATCGGCACGAACACGACCGAGGGAAAATCCTGCACGTCCCACCGACCGCACGGACTGGTTTCTCGTCGAAGAAAAACTACGCGAGAGCCGACAAGAAGAGGCGAACGGAAGAATACCACCCACCTCGACCACCACCGTAGCAGTACGTGTACTCGTTATAGTCCATGGATGGCCGCTTGAGTAATCCCTTGCTCGGCACTAGGTCCAACAAAGCCGTGGGATCGCACATTGAGACGAACTTTCAACCTTCTTCGTCATCGACGATCCAACATTCCCTCTGATAAACCAACCGGGGATCGCTTGCTCTCTCGCTGCTGCTTTAGGCATACGCGAGCGTGTGTATACACGAATTCCCGTTTGCTCGGGTGTAAACGGATAGTAACACTGTTTTAGAGGGACACACGTACACTAGACTGGAACGAAAGCACGGAATTTTCTACGATGCCTCCGTACAAATGATCCTTCCGGTTTGGACTTCAAAGGGATCGCACCATGAGACGTCGATGGATGGCGTCTACGTACGACAAAGTACACACGAAACTCCACCACGAATCCTAAATTAAACTTGGTCGTCGCGTGTTCGCGTGAAATACGACGAGCCGTGGAAAGTTGCTAGCAGAATTACCCTCGTGCACCTGTTATACACCCCCACGTTTGCAGCGCGGGCCAAATGGCAGAAAAATAGTACGCTCCTCTTTTCACTCTATTTTTCCCTGCTTTTTTCTTCGATTCCACAATTTCGCTTTCTCTTCTCTCGATATCGTCGTAATCGTTCTCTCGTATCGTTCCCTCGTCTCGCGCGTTCACGTGTCGCGTCAAAGAAGCTTTCTTCTAATTCTTCGCGTTACTC
>NW_017094393.1:0-1013 GCF_001483705.2 Eufriesea mexicana
GACGCCGCGCGCCCAGACCATGGCCTCTCGAACTGGCGGGCCCCCACACACCAGCTCGCGGTCAACCTGACCTAGGTTACAACGGGAGAGAGAATCGGTCTCCCCGGCCGTAGGTACATGGTCCATCGCGAAGGCGGAGGTCCAACGCGTTAGCACATCCGGCAGTGCGCACGGAGAGTGAAAGTTCCCGATCCAGAACGCGACAAAGAACCCGGCGCTAGCGAGCCCACGCCGGACATTCCTCCAGCGTGTGCTGTGCCGTGTTCAGCCCTTCCCCACACTGATGACACCGCGTCTCACGTTCCCGCTCGATACGACACAGGTACTACCCGTAGCACCCATGCCCGGTTAGCACCTGAGTCAGGCGGAAAGTGTGCCGGCTGCCGCTGCGCCCCCATGCATCCAGCACGGGGAACACAGCCTCGATCGCCCGGTGCCGCCGGCTGCTCGGCTTCCTCAGCCGAGCTGGCCAGGCGGTCATCAAGGACTGTGGAACCCTTCGCCTGAACGAAACGGCCCCTTCTGCTGGAGCACCGCCGCCGCCAGCCTGTAGGAGAACGTAGATACTGGCCTCCCCCGCCGCTTGGAGTTCGAACGGCGGGACACCCGCCAGGACCATCACCGCTTCGTGGGATATCGTGCGGTATCCGCGCACAACCCTGATCCCCATCCTGCGAGCGACTCCCTGGAGAAATGCCAGACTGCGCGGACTGGCGATCAGGTCGTTCGCCCGGATCGGAGCCCCGTAAAGTGCCACTGAGCGAACGACTCCCGTGTATAGGCGGCGCATCCTCCCGTCTGGCCCTCCCAGGTTGGGTAGGAAGCGACACAGCGCCCCCGACATACCTTCCAGGCGAGGTTCCAGGGCGAGAAAAAGTTCGTCGATCTTCCAGTGACTATCGAGGACGAGATCGAGGTATTTCATCCGGTCCCGTAGCTCGACCACGACGTTCCCCACGCACATCAGGGACTTGGGCGGCTTCCCGTTGTGCCGATGGCATAACCACATTGCC
>NW_017094394.1:0-1017 GCF_001483705.2 Eufriesea mexicana
TGATTATGGTCCTGGTGACTATAGCGTAGGTGTTAAGCTTTATGCGATTATAGTCAGCGTAAATTCACAGCGAGTGTCAGACGTTGAGCGATGATAGTATTGATCCACCGCGAGTGTTAGATGCTGGGTAATAATAGTCACTATTAATCCATAGTAAGTGTCAGGCGTTTGGTGATTATAGTCGCGATGATTTACACTGCGATTGTTAGTCTGTAGGTGATTATAATCAGCATTAGTACACCGCGAGTGTTCGGCTTTGAGTGATTATAGTCAGCGTCAGTACTTCGCGAATGTCAGACGTTGAGTGATTATAATCACGTGAGTGCACCGGGAGTGTCAGATTTGGTCGGCTATAAACACTGTAGTACACCGCGAGCGTCTGACTTGGACGACTATAACCACGATCAGAACACGGTGAGCGTCGGATTTGAATAACTATAGTCACTGTTATTTTCGAAAGGGTCAATAGGGATTTAGTTTCGCATCCACGACTTGAATATATCGATAGAAACTAAATCACGAAGCTCCTATCACGTGGTATCGCGTAACATGTTTCTCGTTTCTTTCGTTTCGTGTCATGCTATTTTTTTCTTTTTTTTTAATTTAAAAGCTCGCGATTTTGATTTCTTTTTTTTGCATGCGGTGTATTGCTAGGTCTCCGATATTACGTTTCTCGTAAATGGTGTCCCGAGTGAATCGGAGAAGCTGTGTACTTATGGAGCTTGAGCAGAAGCCAGGGCAAATTAATCCTTTGCACTTGTTAGATTTAGTTTTCCAAATGTCGTGGTTATGATTTCGTCGCATTTAGGAAACACAGTCTTTAGAACAACGTTCAATACGATGACTGCCATGAGGATCACTGGTGAGTGAGGTTTTAGTTAGTGGCGCCACTAGTGGTTGGAACTATATTTGACAGTGGCGCCAGCCACGGGACTTGTGAGTAACGCTATGAAGCTTATTGGTGACCAGTATTAGATTTGCCACCGATATCTTGGAGATTAGTAGTAATTGACACTA